>NC_092337.1:439750714-440056875 GCF_046630445.1 Rutidosis leptorrhynchoides | reverse complement strand
TCTTTTCAATTGACACCACCTGCTTCCACCCTACGCGGTATCAACCTCACCAATTGACACCACTTGCTTCACACCCTCATGCTTCATTACACGCGCTGTTCGCCAATTGCCGCGTCTAGCATTTTAATTCGACCAAATTATAACTTGTCGTCAGCTGAATTTTGTGATCGATCAATTCCCTTTACAATTTACCTTCTTCTTTGTTTCTTTCTCGCTTCCGCTGGACTTCCGCCCAGAAAAAATCATTTATGAACCCTAAAATGTAATTTAGCTATCTTTTGTTTCTTATGCGTCTATTTATTAATTGTTGTTGTTGTTGTGTTTTAATATGTATGTTAAATAAATGTTAATGTTAATGTTAAAGCTGATCGTTGATTTGTTTGAATTTGTTGTAATTTATTGTTGGTGACCTAAATTGGTTGTCAGTGTTGTTGTTACTGGGTATATACTCCGTATATGTTTCTAATTGTTGATTTCTTAATTGATCGTCTATTTCTGTCATCCAACAGCTTCAATATCATTATCACTCTACCAGGTAACCTTCTTTAATGTATCTCTCTCCTTCTTTAATTATTGACAATTATTATATACGACCGGTACTTGAAAATCAAGGCTCGCACATAAGTTGATTAAAAATCATAACTGTGATGTGTG
Source organism: Rutidosis leptorrhynchoides (assembly GCF_046630445.1). Taxonomy (NCBI): domain Eukaryota; kingdom Viridiplantae; phylum Streptophyta; class Magnoliopsida; order Asterales; family Asteraceae; genus Rutidosis; species Rutidosis leptorrhynchoides. Next base: position 440,056,221 of record NC_092337.1, on the reverse strand, counting down.
TATCTATTATTTACGCTTAACGTTAGGTTAAAAAAGGGTATGTTGATATGTATTGTAAGCCAGTAGATTGTTTCATGAGATACTTGAGATTAAGCCGTGGTAGTTACAGATTTTAAAGAGATAAATGTGTCTAAAGATGTCAGCATATGGTCATCATGTAGAATCGAGTATATGGCTCGTTGTTTCTTGATTGCTGAAAGATCAGGTAAGTTTTTTCGGTCAGAGTTTTTGGGTCGTCAGTGTTAGGAAATGTATAGATTGAACATTTGATTTATTGATTCTTTATGTTTGATCTATATGTCATCTTGTACTGATATTATTTAGTTGGGATTTTGTTTTTTGTTAATGACTTTTTAACTGCATTGTCGGTAATTACGATCATGTAAAAGTAGTGAAGCTACAATTCTTGAGTCTTTGAAATCTGATAATCAGTGTTTTGATTATTGCTAAGTGGCTGCTTTCACATTATGAGATTAATAAACTCGAAGTGTATACTTTGCTTGAAGTATGTGAAACTGTTGCCTTCATATAAATTAAAGGTCATTACATGAAAGAGTTGAATATTTTTGTGTCATTAGTTGTGAATTACTTCAATATAATTAAGCATGATGATGGTTAATGGTGTGGTGTTAATGTATATAGATGACATCCTCTGGATCAGCACCTTGCAATCATAGCAACCCATAGTTGTGCAACCTACTGTTGCGTAGGTGAATTGCACATTTGTTAATCCTTACTTTACATAGGAGTCACAAAATGTAATGGACTAATGGGTTGACCTTTATTCAGAATTACCGTCTTGATGGAGATAAAAAAGCCAACCAAAGAAGCGAATGCACAATTGGTTTCAAGTTTCAACACCAAACAAGAAAGGATCAGACCTAAGCGGGTTTACGAAGGCATCAGGGATTACATCCTGTCTAATAAGAAAGATAAAGAACATTCTCTAATATCTGAAAAGGTTAGCACTACAAAACCAATCTAGAGAAGTTCCTGTCTATGTTTATATTCTTAAGGTAACATACACTACTATTTGCAAATGAGCTAACAAAATCTAGGATAGAATGTTGATGACACCTTAAAAGCGATAGGGTCATAGATAACCTGAACAGAGGTGGACGATGTGGTTTTCTCATTTACGATAGTGTAGCAGCCCCACACGTTACTGGAAATCATGCTAATTTGGAGATGACTTCTTAAGCTATTTGTTGTAGCAGTTACTGTTGTACCAGTTAGCAATATCAATATTTTCAACTCATAATGAACCACACTAAATCTCTTTGATCCCAATACAATTAGTTGTAAGTGATTAGGACCCGACACCACATCTTAATAGGACACAAAAATATAATATTGCACCTACTTATCGAGGCTGAGCTCCTTGAAGCAATAGGCTTCAGCATCCAGACTATACACATAGTCTATAGTGGTTGCATCTGCTTGAATTAACTGATTTTGAAATCGTCTTGCATCAAAAGAGGCAACCTGGCTTGACGTAAAGCGTCTTAAGCCAAGGGTGGGTTGGTTCAATACATCTTCTGAGGATCCCCTTGCAGTGGTTGGATATAATGTAGGCTTACTTAATGGTGCAATCCACGCAGTTTTCCTTTAGGGTAACGCTCTCCTCACTCGGTTATTGCTTGGGATACTTTCTTTGCCATGCAAAATGGGTGGGTTGAGCAGACTCGGCGACAACTTCCATCCAGGAGCTCAACATTTGCATAAACAAGTTGAGTCATATAGGATTTAATTATATTCATGAAAATATCAATGAAATGAATTAGAAGGTTATATTCATTAAATATTGTACATGCGTCTTACATGTATATGCATATACATGTCAAATAAATAGGAGTTTCTTTTTTAAACATGTGTCAGATCAAATTCTATTTCTTGTGCTCCAACAGAGTAAACTGAAGTACAGAGTATGTAGTTACTTTGATGGTGGAAAGTTAAGATGTGTAAGTGTACAAATAAGTTATGGAGATATTAAAAGAGGTGGATGGATGGTTCACTCTCTCAAACTACAAGTTACTGTTTGAGCATTCTTGGTGTATGTTTGTGTACTTCTATATGCCGATATGTCTCTTTTCATACTCAAAGATTTTTAATACTTTGGATTCTAGGTTGTCTTTTTTACTTTCTGATTTTTTTTTATAGACAAAATGGTGGAGAATTCTATTTATAGAGTTATATAACATTTCTGACTTGTATAAGTTATGTTCTTACATTGCTAATGACTTGGAGAAATTTTGAGCAAGTGAATTTGTGAGCTCAAAAGACGGCAAGAAAACGGTACAAGGACCTGTCTAGATGACTAACAGAGGAGCTAATACATTTTAAATAGCAAACTGGGCCGTGCGTATGCACGACATAAGACCTACTAGTATATGTATATATCAAACGTGTGGTTGGTGTTGGTATAAAGTTATTTAAAGTTGTAATTTAAAAATAATTTAACATTATTATTAAATATTAATTTATTAATATTCGTGTAAATTACCTTATAAGTTGTATCGAACGCATAAGTATCAAAGGCATCTAGTTGGTATATAAAGTTAATTAAAGATGTAAACTTGGACTAGACTAATTTACCCTCACGTGCCTATCACATGAAGAAACTTAACGCCAAGAATTTAACGAGAGTTAGGCTGAAGGTCATTCATGCCAAAGTTCGAAAGTTGAAGGTTAACGATGCCAAAAAAATAAATAAAGGTTATCCATGCTATTTGATACAAACATCATGAACCAACTGTGCAATTTTGTCAAAAAAAATACTACTAGATGACACTAGTAAAAGGTTAAATATGTATTAAAAATGTTTTTGTTCATAAGGTTAAATTAGTAATTTACAATTATTTGGATATTACGTTCAGTACATAAAAAAAAACATCAATTATTTAAACGTGACTTATTTTGCACGAACATTAAATATCCACAGTATTCATATAGTGTTCACATTTAGATTTTAACAAGTCGATAAAGTGTAAGAGTGGTTACTTTTCAATTACCGTTCTCAAACAATGTCAATTAGTATGTAGTAGTTAGGGATGACAATGGCCACCCGATCCAATGGATATTCATCCGATTCACCGGTTTCGTGATGGATATGGATGAACCTAAATGGGTATGGATACGAATATGGATGAATCTAAATAGAAATGGATATGGACATTGATGAAAAGTTTCATTCATGGATATATCAATTAAAACTCGAAATACATATACAAATACATAAATATGGATATATGCTTTCATATTTACTATTTAAAATGCATTTACCGTTAGAATTACATTTTGATTTCAACTTTGTAATAAAATAGTTGTGATATATTACAATAAAACACGTATATCTAACTAAATAAACATAAAGATTACCTATTTAATTTTTCATTATCTACGTTTAATAGTAAATTTAACAAATTGAGTTCTATATTCGATAAATATTACACATTCTTGTGAATAATTTGTAATCATGTCATGTTATATTTATATTTACTATACTACATTTTGGTTTTTATCGCATATTAGGAAATATTATAACATTTTTTTAACATCCAACGGATATCCATTAACCCACTTAATCCAGTGGATATGGATATGGATACGGATGGATGAATTAAAAATAAATGGATATGGATGAACAAAAACTAAATGGATATGGATACAACATCACCCGATCCATATCCGCTCTATTGTCATCCGTAGTAGTAGTAGTAGTAAAGTAATTAGTATATAGTAGTAATTTTGATAAAAATTAGTTCAAAAAAATGGGAGCAACGTTTTTGTACAGTCCTTTAGTAAAAACTAGTTGTGGAGCCCGGGACTCCGTTTTGAATGCGAGTTAAAAAAAAGTCTTGATCTATTTTGTAAAAAAGAATTTTTTTCGACATCTAACATTAAAGGGTTGTTCCTTTTGTGAAAGTTGCTTCTTTTAGCGTTCGTTGTTTTTTTTATTTTAAAGTTAGTTGATCTATTTTGTAAAAAAAATATTTTTAGACATCTTTTGGTAGCATTGAAGGGTTATTCATTTTATAAAAGTTGCCCCCTTTATCGTTGAGGAAGAAAAGAGAGCAGGGAAAAAAAAAGTTAGTTAATTTTTTTGTAAAAAAGAATTTTTTTCGACATCTTTTGGTAACATTGAAGGGTTGGTTCTTTTACGAAAGTTGCTTATTTTATCGTTGGGGACAAAAAAAAAAGGAAAAAGGTGAAATGACGAAAATATCCATAATTACTATTGATGAATAGTGAAATAGTGTTTTGTCTATATATATAAATATAAATTTTAAGGGAGATTGAGGAGAAGAGTTTTTTAAAAAAAAAAAAAAAAAAAAAAAACTGTAGAACAGTAGTAGCCTTGTGGGTACAACTGTTTATGCGAAACGTACATGTTGATAAAGCGTAAAAGTGGTACTATTCACTTACTATTCTAAAAACTTTCTCAATTAATATGTAATAGTAATAGTAATAATAGAAAAAAGGGGCCTAATCTTTATATAGTTATTATAGTTTCAAACAAGTAGCACTAATTTTGTTACTCTTTTGGACTAGAAATATTAGTTTCGGCCTACACTGGAATTCAGTGTCATGCGGCATTATATACGTACCAACGGAGTTAAGGGCTTATGGGCTACGTCATGTAGTTGGGTATGTTTATTAATTTTACCTTTTTCATCGTTATCATTGTCAACAAATGTTTTGTCATGTATTCAGTAGCGGTAACAGGAACTTTTTTTTACCGGAGGTGAAATTTTTTTTACAACCGTAGTAATTTTTTTGAGTAAAATATGAAGGTTTTAAGACATAATATGAAGGTTTTGGGGCAACACATGGAGGCTTTGGGGCAAAAAAAAATCACTCGGGGCAAAAAAAAATCACTCGGGGCAAAATCGAAAACCCCAAAATTTTTGCACTAAAAATTGCAAATTCACTAGGGGTAAATGCCCCCCTGTCCCCACTAATTTTCGCCCCTGCATGTATTTGGATATGTAATTGTTTTTAACGACTATTTCGACATCGAATGTTCTAATTTGTAACCAACACACGCCTTAGTAGAAAATTCTTCACGCATCATAAACACATTGGGTACCCGGTGTGATTTGGATTAAACCGAGTGACGAACCCATAATAACATTCAAATTTCAGTATGCATGTAGGATCTTATAACATAGGTGATGTTATTACATAATCGCTTTGAAAAATTTCTTAAGTTTATCGATTATAAATAGGGATGGCTATGAATTAGATATAGATGGGGTGAGACGATATTTATATCTATATTCATTAAAATTTTCATTCATCTTTATTCATATTCATATTCATTTAATTTCATTTTATCAAATGAAAGATACCAAATATATGTCATGAGAATAACTATACAATAAATACAATGATATATACACACTAATAATTAATCCTTATTTAATGCACTAGGTTAAACGTGTTAATGGATATCGATTAGATATTGAAAAAATATTATAATATTTTCTAATATGTCATGGGAACATAAACGTAATATAACAAAAATAGATATAACGTGACATAGATAAAAATTATTCCACCAAACGTGTAATTTTTGTTAAGGATATAACACAGTTTGTTAAATTGACTATTAAACATAAATTATGACAATTAAATTTGTAATTTGTAGATTTATTAAGTTTGATATACATGTTTTATTGTCAATACTTGTACTGAATTCATTATATAGTTGCAAGCAAATTATATATTTGTAAAGGTAAATACATTTGTAACAGCTATTATGTATACATATATATCCATATTTATGTACTCCCTTTGTCCCAAATTAATAGTTATGTTTTGATTTTAAAAGTCTTTATTTCTTAACTTTGACTTTAAATAACTATTTTGTGTTATATAATATTTAATGAAAGCTATACCAAACGAAAAAGCACATATGAAACTTAATTTATTCATATAAATTTCCTCAAATGTTATATAACACAAATAAAGTTAATTAAAGTCAAAGTTAAGAATTAAAGACTTTCAGGAGTTAAAACAAGACTCTTAATTTGTGACGGGTGGAGTATTTATATATGTATTTTATCCATGTCTCATTTAAGTTCATCCATAACTGTATTTTTATTAAGTTAAATCATCCATATCCATTTTTAATCGAATGGATCGATTGAATATTCAATAGATCAGGTGAAAATTGCCGCTAGTTATAACGCTTATATATGCTACTTTGCGTTGTAGCTATGCTCAACTCAACCCTCCCTAATATAATAAACTATATAAAGGCCTAGTAGCTCACTATGTTGGGCCAGACAATTGGGCCGACAAAACAAAATTTCCCAGAAAATAATGTGTTGACGCCATGCTAACGTCGGCATGACGTAGGCCGTTTACAGTTCACATTGTATGGCTGTTATACTTATTATAATTACTCTTATATACTATTAACAACGCAAGATGTGGTCGTATTGGGCATTAAAGTGTGCCTTTCTATCCTAAACGTTGACGTATTGATTTTGTTATGTTTTTTCTTTCTAACTACACTACGAAGCTTTTTGGAGCTGTTAGCTTCTAGCGTTTAAGAAAAAGCTCCTGTCAAATTATATAGCTCCGTTTGTATGCAATTGCTTCAAGCTTTTAAAGGGATTAAAAAGCTTCAATGTGAAACGCTTCATAGATTAGCGTTTAAGAAATAGAGGAACTTTTTGGGACATAAATTACTTCATTACCCATATATTAATATATCCTAAAATGTTGTCCCACTTGCTGTCAACCATTTATGCGTACCATTTATGCAAACATGCAATGCAAAATATATATATATATATATATATATATATATATATATATATATATATATATATATATATATATATATATATATATATATATATATATATATATATATATATTTCCATAATTCCATTCTCTTTTCACTTGAACAAAAAAATCATCCTTGAAGAAAAAAGGAATGAGATGAAACATGTTCGTAACAATATTGCTACTTTAATATGGAATGATCGTTACCAACGAAGCATTGCTTCAATGGTACCGCGGTTACACTTGTGTACTCGCAGGGCTAGAGGTCTCGGGTTCGAACCTCGTCACCCGCTCTAGGAATTGAAACATTATTCCTTGAAGGTGGCCCAAAGGGAAGATTTTACCGACCCGTTCCGGGACTAAGATCTGGCCAGCCTGCCCCTCGGGATGGTTTAAGGGTCGGATCCTCAGAGTGTGGTTCGGGTTTCCTGCCCGAAAGCGCGCGTGTGTGTGCAAATGATGACTAGGCTTCGGTCCGGACTGATGCAAGCTTGCCTTTCAAAAAAAAATAAAAATATGGAATGATCGTCATTAATTATTTAGTAGTATTATATATGTTTTCGGTTATTAGTAGTATTATATATGTTTTCGGTTATTTGGTAATGACTATGTTTTATTAAACTAAAATAATAATATTTAAGTATTTTTTCTAGTGTCCATTTTTGTCATTTTATTTATTTTATAACAGCTCCAGCTACTTTGCCAAATAATTAAATACATTTAAAAAGCTTCAACTAAACGCTTTCAGCTAAACGCTTTCAGCTAAACACCTGCAGCTAAACGCTTGCAGCTTACAGTTAGTTTTGCCAAACATACCCTACATGGGATTGGTTATCGCAAAGGACACTAGAGCGCATGCGGGTGTTTTTTTTTAATTGTATATATATTTATTTGTTTGGTAGAATTATTATTTTAAATGGTTACTCACATTTCATTTCTATAGGGTTGTACCAAATATCAATATGTATATTCTAATTCTAATTATAAACTATGAAAACTGTGTTTAAAGTATATAAAGGAACCACTTATCGATGCAAATGATTTTCATCGATAAAGAGCATGTCATCTTTACTATTGAAATAATGTTGATGGTATAAAGCGAAATCATTTATCACGGCAACGCGCATCTATTATTATTCTTTATTATCCAAACAAATTCACAAGAAAACAACACGCGACGTGTTACCAACTCATGTTTGAAGCTAACCGGGCCATCTTTGATTAATGGGCCCACAATATACTAACATTAGGCGGATCACATGTTATGTGCTTGATATTCATGGATTTTCTAAACATTTAGGCTCACCAATAAACAAAATTTTACAAAGTAGTATATGAATTTAACTAGTTATCGAACCCTAGCTTCGCGTCGGGGGTTCAATTTTCAATGTATTTTATTGTGTTTAGTTTGTAAAATTATTTCTTGGCTAACGATCATGTCGTTGAAGCGCAACTCGAGTCGAACTAAAAGGTATAACCCGTCAAAGATTTAAATGTTATTTTACATCTCCTCGTTTCGCCATGATATTGTCGACTTTTAAAAATTTAACGCAAAATCAACGTGTATGAAAAATATCTCGAGTATTTATCGTTCTTTAAAAAGCGTCCGTTTTGCCTATAGTTAGTGACATTGTGTTCCTAAAATTATTTCGAGTTTAACGATGTTGTCGGAAAAATTTAACTCGTTGAATATTTGAGTGGAGTTTAATTAAGATTTTTTTAAAAAATAGTTATTTGACACTTTACCCCCTGTTTGGGGGTTGTTTTTTTTTTTTTTTTTTAAAGTTGGGGGGCTTTATTTGGAAACAGGAAGGAAAAAAAGTTAAATGACGAAAATACCCCTGATTACTATTCACCATGTTTGTCTAATAGTTAACAAGTTTTTGGGTTACCGCGCGTCGTTGCGGTTGAAGTGTGGTTGATCATATAAGAACTAAATAACGGATATTGTTTGTAATGTCTTCATAATTTTTTTTTCGTACATAACTATATGTTTTCATTTAAACTAATTTAACGTTAGTGATGCTAACGTAACCCATAAAATAATAGGTATATTTAACGAAGACATTATGTATTTATTGTTGAATTTATCATATTTTTAGGTCAAGATGGTAAAAATTATTTAAAACAAATGCAATTGAGATTTGAACACTAACCACTCAAATGAAACACAAACCTCTAACCACTCTTCTATTACTAATGTTGAATTGTAAGTAGAACATTATTTATTTAATATCTAAAAATAATTGGTTTTCAGAATTGCTTTAAAATAAGAACCAAAGCGGGAATCGAACCCGCGACAACTCAAATGGTAAGCGCTTTTGTAACCATTGTTCCATGGGTTGCTTTTTTGTTTGAATTAGAAAAATATGTATTTATTATCTTATACTATTGATTTTCAAAATAGGAGTAGTGAGTGGGCATTTGCTGTATGTTTTACCCCTCAAATTGGATTTTATTACTATTATAGGATATTGGATAATTCAACAGTGGCAATTGAAAATTTCCAATTTGTTATAATTTAGTAGGCTTATAACTATCTTTAGTGGCTTGATTCTTGACTGTAGATTTGGGGAAAGAGACGAACGAAAAATAGGATAGATGTTGAATTCGACAACAATAACAAATATAAATTAGAAGTTGAATAATATTAACTTGTATGTGGTAGCATTGCACGTGGAGCAAAACAAAAGCACTAAATTTAATTAGGTTGTGATGATTGGCTTTTGACTAAGGGGTTTTGCAAAGTGGGTGTCGATAAGCACAAGAAGGGATTTTTGAGTGTTTTATATATTTTTTAGCTTATCAACTTTCTGCACCACACACACATATATATACTACATATTTATCACTGTACAACTATTTAACAAAATTGTCTATACATGTAATTTTGTAACACTCCCCCTTGAATAGCAATTTTGTTTTGTTAGAGATCAACAGTAAGTTACTGCCTCGTTAAAAACCTTGCTAAAGAAAACCCAGTGGGAAAAAACTTTAGCTTAAGGAAAAAGAGTGCAGCATGGAGTTGACTCCCCCTCAAGTAGACATCGCTTCAGTTGTTACATCTTTTGAACATGTCTCATGCCAATGTTATGAACGTGTGTTCTGAAAATAGCAGTTGGAAGTGCTTTCGTGAAAAGATCAGCAGAGTTTTTGCTGGACTGCACATATCTCATTTCAATCTGGTTGTCCTTAATGAGATTTTGAGTGTATGAGAAGAATCTAGGAGGTATGTGTTTTGTTCGGTCACTTTTGATATACCCTTCTTTCATCTGTGCTATGCAAGCTGCATTATCTTCATAGATAGTTGTTGGACTTTTATCGCGTTCTAGTCCACAAGAATCAGTTATGAATTGTGTCATTGATCTCAACCAAAAACATTCCCGAGTAGCTTCATGTAATGCAATCACTTCAGCATGATTTGATGATGTTGCAACAAGTGTTTGTTTTTGAGAACGCCATGATATTGCGGTACCTCCATTTAGGAATACATATCCATTTTGAGATTTAGCTTTATGTGGATCAGATAAATAACCTGCATCTGCATAACCAACCAAATCTTGTTTTGATTCGTTAGAATAAAATAATCCTAAATCAGTAGTTCCTCGAAGGTATCGAAATATGTGTTTGATCCCATTCCAGTGTCTTTTGGTAGGAGCTGAGCTGAACCTTGCCAACAAATTAACTGCAAAAGAAATGTCAGGTCTTGTATAATTTGTAAGATACATAAGAGCTCCAATTGCACTAAGATATGGTACTTCTGGTCCCAGGATATCTTCATGATCTTCACAGGGACGAAATGGATCAGTGTCAACATTAAGTGATCTAACAACCATAGGAGTACTTAATGGTTTTGCCTTGTCCATATTAAAACGTTTTAAAATCTTTTCAGTATATGTTGTTTGATGTACAAGTAAACCATTAGGCATATGTTCAATTTGTAAACCAAGGCAATACTTGGTTTTTTCGAGATCTTTCATTTCAAATTCTTTCTTTAGAAGTTGAATGGCTTCATGGATCTCTTTATTTGTACCTATGATATTAAGATCATCAACATAAACAGCTATGATCACATATCCGGATGTTGTTTTCTTAATGAAAACACACGGGCAAATAAGATTATTGGTATACCCTTTGCTTATCAAGTAATCACTTAATCGTTTATACCACATGCGACCCGATTGTTTCAACCCATATAAAGACCTTTGTAACTTGATTGAGTACATTTCTTTGGGTTTTGCATTGGTTGCTTCTGATACCTTAAATCCTTCAGGTATCTTCATATATATATCACTATCAAGTGATCCATAAAGATAAGCAGTCACAACATCCATGAGATGCATTTCTAAATTTTCAGAAACTGCCAGGCTGATTAAGTATCTAAAAGTAATTGCATCCATAACAGGAGAATAAGTTTCCTCATAATCAATTCCCGGTCTTTGAGAAAAACCTTGAGCTACAAGTCTAGCTTTATACCTTGTAACTTCATTTTTCTCATTTCTTTTTCGCACAAAAACCCATCTATATCCCACAGGTTTCACATCTTTAGGTGTGAGAATGATAGATCCGAAAACTTTTCTTTTATTGAGTGATTCAAATTCAGCTCGTATTGCTCCTTTCCAATGATCCCAATCATGTCTATTTTGACATTCCATGACAGATTTTGGTTCTGGATCATCATCATCATTCATGATGTCATATGCAACATTATATGAAAATATCTCATCAAGATTTTTCATTTCATTTCGGTTCCATAATATTTTTGAATGTGCGTAATTGATTGAAAATTCCGTATTGACATCATCAATCTCCTCTGCAGAAGGAGTATTGATTTGTAGTTCTTCTTGAACACTTTCTTTTACCTCATTATCAGCTGATTTTCTTTTCCGAGGATTTTTATCTTTGGAACCAATTGGTCTCCCACGTTTCTGGCGTGGCAAAGACTCTAGAATAACATTATTGCCAGTTTTTGGAATTTCAATTCGAGCTGGAGCATTTGCTGCTGGTATATATGATTTAGTCACTCTTTTTGTATCTGTAAATGCATCAGGCAATTTATTTGCAAGTTCTTGCATATGCATTATTTTTTGAACTTCGATCTCGCATTCTTTTGTGCGAGGATCAAGATACATTAATTGAGGTTCACACCATGAAACATCATTTTCTTTATTTTTTATTTCTCCCCCTAATCTAGGGAATAATGTTTCATTAAAGTGACAATCAGCAAAACGTGCTGTAAAAACATCACCCGTCATGGGTTCAATATATCTTATTATTGAAGATGTTTCATATCCAACATATATTCCCATCCTTCTTTGAGGACCCATTTTAGTGCGTTGTGGTGGTGCGATAGGGACATAAACCGCACAACCAAATGTTCTAAGGTGGGAAATATTTGGCTGATGACCAAAAGCAAGTTGCAAAGGAGAATATGTATGACTTGCGCTTGGTCTAATGCGAATCAATGATGCAGCATGCAAAATTGCATGGCCCCATACAGATACTGGGAGTTTTGTTCGCATTATCAATGGTCTAGCTATTAGCTGCAATCGTTTAATTAATGATTCAGCTAAACCATTTTGTGTATGCACATGGGCAACGGGATGTTCAACAATAATCCCAATAGACATGCAAAAGTTATTAAATGCTTGAGACGTAAACTCACCGGCATTATCTAGTCTCACCCTTTTAATAGTATAATCAGGGAAATGTGCTCTCAATTTAATAATTTGAGCAAGAAATTTTGCAAATGCCATATTTCGACTTGATAATAGACAAACATGAGACCATCTACTAGATGCGTCTATTAGAACCATAAAATATCTAAATGGTCCACATGGTGGATGAATTGGTCCACATATATCACCTTGAATTCTTTCAAGAAACATTGGTGATTCTTTTTCAACCTTAAGAGGTGATGGTCTTATTATCAACTTTCCAAGTGAGCATGATGTACATGGGATAAGTGCATCATGAGGGATCCTTTGATCCGCCAATGGATGTCCATATGTATTTTGTATTATTCTTTTCATCATTGTTGATCCTGGGTGACCTAATCTCTCATGCCACAAACTGATCATTACAGGATCACGTAATTTTTCTTTAACTACCACATTTACTTCAGGTACATTTATATGTGTATAATGTAAACCAGAATGAAGTCTTGGTAGTTTTTCAATTACACGATTCTTATCAGTGATACTTAAATATTTTTCATTTTCTGTTGTCACTGACTGATAATCATATCCATTTTGGTATATGTCAGAGAAACTTAACAAATTTCTCTTTGACATGGGAGAAAATAAGGCATTATTTATCAGAAAATTCGTACCATTTGGTAACATGAATTTTGCCTTTCCCATTCCTTTTATTAAGTCCACAGGACCTGATATAGTATGTATAGTTCCTTCCGTTGCTTTCAAGTCTGTGAAATATTTTTTAGATTTGAGTATGGTGTGAGTGGCACCACTGTCTGCAATACAAATATCTCCACCATTTGACTGATTTTTTACTCCAGCAGTATACATCATGAACTTCAAAAAAAAAATATGAGAAACAAATAATGAGTATATAATTCATCAATATATTACATTCAAAACATGTAACAAACGATAGCACATAATAAGGAAATATGTAGTAAACTAGATATGGTGTAGATTGAAAATCTACAACCATTTATTTAACGAGAACATATAATAGGATATCTATATATATATATATATATATATATATATATATATATATATATATATATATATATATATATATATATATATATAGATATTAGAAATTTATTCATTAAAGTAGTCACAAGTTGGCTCAGTGATTTTTGTATCAAGGTCATCCACAAGATTTGCTTCTTTTCCTTTTCCCTTTAGGGATTCTTGATACCGATTAACAGAATGCTGATTTGTTCGGCAGTTTTTAGACCAGTGGCCAATTTTACCACATCGGTAACAAGAATCTTCAACATTCTTTGAAGAGCCTTCTTCAACATTGTGATTTGTGGGATTGTATGGTATTTGGATTTTATAATTTTGTGGATTATTATTTCTTTGTCCACGACCACCACGACCACCACCACGACCATTACCATAAGGGTGATTTCGAACATAGTTATGATTTTTATTATTGTTATGGTAATTTCCATGATGATGGTTTTGGCCAATATGGCTACGACCTCTTCCACGCCCTCGTCCATGTGCATTTCTTCTTTTATTATTATTATTATTATTGTTAATAGCATTAGCTTCAGGAAATGCTAGCGCACCGGTAGGACGAGATTCTTGATTTTTCATCAGTAATTCTTTATTAACTTCTGCAACTAAGAGATAAGTTTGAAGTTTGGAAAAAGTTTTATAATTCTGCAATCTTAAATTTTCTTGCACAGTTATATTTGCAGAATGCATTGTGGAGAAAGTTTTTTCCATCATATCAGCATCACTTATTTCTTGACCACAGAATTGAAGCTTTGAACGGATCTTGAACATGGCCGAGCTGTATTCACTTACCTTTTTGAAATCTTGGAACCTTAGATTTCTCCATTCTTCCCTCGCAGCTGGAAGTAATATTTCCTTTTGATTATCGAATCTACTCTTGATACTTTCCCATAAAACATGTGGATCTTTGATAGTGAGAAACATATGTTTTAAGGTGGTATCAATATGTTTGCGAATAAAAGCAATTGATTTTAATTTATCTTGATCGGAACAAGTATTATTTTCTTTTAAAGTTTCTAGAATACCGAATGATCCAAGATTTATTTCTACGTCCATAACCCATGATGTGTAGTTTGTTCCCGATACGTCTAAGGCATCAAACTCAAGCTTTGATAAGTTTGACATTTTCTATTTTCAGAAAGATGAACAATATAAATCATAATCATAATCATAATCATAATATTTTTTTTTTGTAGATAAATAACAACATGCAATTAGAATTAGTTTAGATTCATAAGTAGTAAACAAAGGAATAATGGTATGATTACAAATAATAAAATCATAAGGGAATATAGGTTCATATTATATTATATTATTAATGATATTATTATAATATATATTAAGTTATAATATATATTATTATAATATATTTTTCTTATTTTAACCTTTAAGATTTACTTTTAATAAAAATACAAACTACTTTTCTTATTTTAACTTTTAAGATTTACTTTTAATAAAAATACAAACTACTTTTTTTATTTTAACTTTTAAGATTTACTTTTAATAAAAATACAAACTATTTTTTTTATTTTAACTTTTAAAATTTACTTTTAATAAAAATACAAACTACTTTTTCTATTTTAACTTTTAAGATTTACTTTTAATAAAAATACAAACTACTTTTTTATTTTAACTTTTAAGATTTACTTTTAATAAAAATACAAACTACTTTTTTTATTTTAACTTTTAAAATTTACTTTTAATAAAAATACAAACTACTTTTTCTATTTTAACTTTTAAGATTTACTTTTAAAAAAAATACAAACTACTTTTTTATTTTAACTTTTAAGATTATAAATTTAAGAATAAACATTAGTATGCATGAAATAAATAATGATTAATTGCATAAGTAATCATAAATGTTAGATAACATATAAAGACCCCATCGTATTCGTATTGATCGGAATTAATCTCGACCCATGGTACCGTGTTGTCAAATGACGTGTTGCGTACATAAAGTACCGTGTTGTCAAATGACGTGTTGCGTACAATCATGAGGTCTTATTAACATAAATATAAATGTTAGTGAAGTTAATAAGAGTTAGATTACAGAAAATATAATTCAGGTGGTATAACCGACCATATATAACTTAAATAACATAAGTATAAATGTTAGTGAACATAACTGTAAATGTTAGTATACATAAATAAATGTTAGATAACATAAATGTAAATGTTAGTATACATAAATAAATGTTAGATAACATAAATGTAAATGTTAGTATACATAAATAAATGTTAGATAACATAAATGTAAATTAGGCGACAGTGTCGACCATATATCATTTAGGTGGTATAACCGACCATATATTAGTTAGGTGGCAGAGCCAACCATATTTAGTATAAATGTTGAGATAATCGTGCTGATAACGTGTTATAATTTAGTAGGCTTATAACTACCTTTAGTGGCTTGATTCTTGACTGTAGATTTGGGGAAAGAGACGAACGAAAAATAGGATAGATGTTGAATTCGACAACAATAACAAATATAAATTAGAAGTTGAATAATATCAACTTGTATGTGGTAGCATTGCACGTGGAGCAAAACAAAAGCACTAAATTTAATTAGGTTGTGATGATTGGCTTTTGACTAAGGGGTTTTGCAAAGTGGGTGTCGATAAGCACAAGAAGGGATTTTTGAGTGTTTTATATATTTTTTAGCTTATCAACTTTCTGCACCACACACACATATATATACTACATATTTATCACTGTACAACTATTTAACAAAATTGTCTATACATGTAATTTTGTAACACAATTGAATATATATACAATTTGTTAGTTATTGGGTTTAAATTGAACATTTTTTTCCCTGTGATTCTCCTAAGATTTTATATAATGAAGTACGTTTGTATCTGCTTAGTTTTAGCAGAAAACGTTTTGTTTAACATCACTGCAGGTTTTACTTGCTAGTAATGATCCAATGTGATTGTTGCTAGAGAGTTTTCCTCTGCAAATTCAAAAAAGTTTTTATTTCTCATTCAATTAGTGTTTCAACTTGACACGATCATATGATGTTAGTATGTTACATGATTATATCGCCTGAAAAACATAGATAGAATGGGATTCACATCAATGATCCCCCTGTTTTTAGTTGTAGCCTAAGAAGCTCTTTCATACAGACTCGGTGACTATTTCCCTTACAAAATTATCTTTGTTATTGAAGACATTTGCAATGTCATTTGATCTCACAATATTTCAGACTACAACGGTTCAGTTATTACGGAGTATAATGTAACCGGAAACAATGATGATGATACATCTAATAGTACTTGATAAAAAAAATGCCTACTTCAAGTAACAAAAACAACTAAACTAGATCACGTGGCTTCTTTATGTTAGCTCACCTTAGCCATCTTTTTATATCAGTACTCGAACAAGGCGAAAGTTCACCGCTGATGGTGTTGTGAACATTACAACCATGATTGTCCCATTCCATCATGACCAAACTTTTGAAACTAGGACTCTTTAAGTTTTGACCATATACAATAATCACTTATTGTAATGATCACACCGATGGTCATCCTCACATGGGTCTGTGACCGGGTAGTCGGATACACAAGTCTTTTCTTAACGGACCCCACTCATTCCCTTTCGGGAGTTGAAGGTCATGAGGGTCATTGTCTAGGCGTAAATTCATATTCTTGCTTTAGTTGACTCGGTTGAAGGTCGTGAGGGTCGGATCGGATAAAACAAACATCTGGTTGTGCCTCACATTTTTTTATTTTAGGCAGGCGTGAATCAAATTCTTTTTAGCACCTCGACGCATATGCGTCATTAGCTACTTCTTTTTCAATTGTTTTATCGTAATGATTGTTTTAAAATAACAAAAATGGTCTTCTATAATCGCGGGATGAGTAGGTTGTTACACTGGTTCTCAGGTTTCAAACCCTGGACCATTGATGTCTTTGTTATATGTTTATGTTTTGTTTTATTTAACCATTACAAAATGCGTTTAAAAGAAACCTTTGGTCTTCTTATTGGTCTGGTTATAAACAGTAGCTCGGAACCTATATATGTCAATCCAAGCCTCTCCCTGGTTTTGAGCCATTTCTCTAAATAACTATATATACTATATATGATTTATGAAGATGAAGATTAGTTATTTTCGGAGGTATCACACTTAAATTTTTTGGATATTCATTGTTTCCGACCTCCTAATCATAAACTTTAAGTTTTCTTAATGACTATCTAATCATATACATGGCATTATATATGTGTGTTTTATTTGCTAAAGGGTAAAAGCAGAATTATGCGGACTCTAAAGCTAAGATATGCAATATTCGCTGAAAATAAGTATAGCAGCTATATTTCCGCACAAATAAAGGACTGCGGTTTAATCCGCTGAGTTTCCGCTGATAGTTAAGTAATTCGCAGACCGCGGATATCTCGAATACTATAATTAAGGAGCTTGGCCTCTCATTTATGGGTTGTTGATTCTCTGCCATTTTGCCTAAGCCTTTGTGATTTCCATTTGTGATCTTGCCCAAGGGATTTTTACATCGCGCAAAGGTGAATTATGCTAATTAACAATCAAGACCGGGTCGGGGTGGTTGATCACTTGATTGTTAAAGTGAAAGACGATCATCGGGGCCCAAAATAATCATCAAACACTCCATCCTCCATCATAATCTTATTGCACTCAATCCGTAATTAAGTAACTTCATTAATTAAGGATTGATCAATTGACGCCATCTGTAGGACACGTTTTACGAATTAAACTGAAAATTATTTGTTTTGCGCTATCAAACGATTAATTCTTTAGTTTAATTTCAATCGTGTTTTTGTTGTGATGATTTGCAGGCGAATACATTTAAAATCGGTGCTAAGTTGCTCGATTCCTTAGAATAATGAGTAATATCGGGAATAATGGCGATGTAGTGGTTGCTGTGCGAGCAAATGCCCAAAAAAGAGGAAAAAAGTGAAAGTCAGCTAAAATGTATCATAATTGGCAATTTGCGCCAATTAGTTTCCCGAAAATGCAGAGCGATAATTTTTCTGAAACGCCGATAGTTGTATCGTGCAAAATCGCAGAAGCTGAAATTACAGTCATGAAAGTTCATGTTGATAATGGCAGCAGTGTTGATATTATCTACGAACAATGCTTTGTTCAGCTGTCGGAGTGTATTAAAGCAAACCTACAACCAGCTGCGGTTTCGCTAACTGATTTTGCAGGGGAATCTTCATTGCCTATGGGCATTTTGCCATTAGAAATCGAGTTAGCTGACGTAAATGACAACGCTTTGTCGCGACAGGCGCGGTTAGATTTTTATGTTATGCGAGCCTCATCTCGCTATAACATGCTGCTGGGACGACCCTGAAAGGACCCGTTCATATACATTATAAACGATTCACAATAGTTGATTACATTGCGAGGTATTTGACCTCTATATGATACATTTTACAAACATTGCATTCATTTTTAAAAGACAAACTTTCTTTACATGGAAAATTGACAGGCATGCATACCATTTCATAATATCCACTATCCAACTATAAATTGATTTAATAATAATCTTTGATGAACTCAATGACTCGAATGCAACGTTCTTCGAAATATACTATGAAGGACTCCAAGTACTATCTTTAAAATGAGCAAATGCACAGCGGAAGATTTCTTTAACACCTGAGAATAAACATGCTTTAAAGTGTCAACCAAAAGGTTGGTGAGTTCATTAGTTTATCATAATCATTTATTTCCATCATTTTAATAGACCACAAGAATTTTATTTCCAGTTCTCATAAATATACGTACCATGCATAGAGACAAAAATAATCATTCATATGGTGAACACCTGGTAATCGACATTAACTAGATACATATAAGAATATCCCCTATCATTCCGGGATCCTCCTTCGGACATGATATAAATTTCGAAGTACTAAAGTATCCGGTACTTTGGATGGGGTTTGTCAGGCCCAATAGATCTATCTTTAGGATTCGCGTCAATTAGGGTGTCTGTTCCCTAATTCTTAGATTATCAGACTTTAATAAAAAAGGGCATATTCGATTTCGATAATTCAACCATAGAATGTAGTTTCAATTACTTGTGTCTATTTCGTCAAACATTTATAAAATCGCATGTATTCTCAGTCCCAAAAATATAAAGGGTAAAAAGGCAAATGAAACTCACCATACTGTATTTCGTAGTAAAAATACATATAACGTCATTGAACAAGTGCAAGGTTGGCCTCGGATTCACGAACCTAAATTAATTATATATTTATGTGTTAGTCAATATTTGTCTAACAAATTAGGTCAAGTCATAGTGTACTACAATCCTAATGCTCGAGACTAATATGCAAAAGTCAACAAAAGTAAATTTGACTCAAAATAATTTCCAAAAATCTATACATGATTAATATATAGTTTAAATATCGTCGTTTTATATTTTTAAATATTTTTAAATATTTTTAAAAGATTTATTAGAGTAAATAATATAATTTATTTATTAATAAATAAAATTTTATATTAAATTTATATAATAAAATATACTTTTTTATATATATTAAGTAATAAAATTTATAGGGTTCATTTAATATCATAAAGATAATATGATAGGTATTATTAAAGTAAGTTATTACACGTAGTAAAATATGTTTGTATCACATATTTATTTGATAAAATAATATCTATAATGATAGTAAGTAAAAGTTGTATTATTTTGTAATAATAATTATTATTATAAAAATATCAATATTTATAATTACTAAGATGACATTATGATAAAACGATAATTCTAATTATGATAACTTTAATATTTATGATAATTTTCAATATTATTTTTAAAATAATAATTCTATTTAAAATAATAATAATAATGATATTTTATAGTAACAATGACATTTCTATTAAAATGATAGTTTTAATACTAACGATACTTTTAATAATAATAGTAATGATAAAAATAATAAGAACGATAATTTTATCTAAATCAATATCTTATAATATTTTAATTTCATCATGATACTCTTACTCATTATTTCCTAATCGTTTCGTTTAATAGCTTTTAATCGTCTTTTATATCGTGTTCATAATAATGATAATAATAGTAATCAAAATAATTAGGTGTTACAAATATTTGTTTTAATTACACTAATATTAATAATGATAGTTACTATAACATTATTAACGATAATACTAATAATTATCTTAATGATAATATAGTAATAATAATAATAACAATAACAATAACCATTTTTAAATAATGATATATATATTAATAATAATACTAATAATAATAATAATACTAATAATAATAATAAGAATAATACTAATAATAATAATAATAATAATAATAATAATAATAATAATAATAATAATAATAATAATAATAATAATAATTGGATAATAATAATAATACTAATTATAACTTTAACGATAATAACGATAGTAATAATAAAAAAATAACAATTTTTAATGATAAATCCCTTTTATTGATAAAGATAATAATAATGATAATAATAAGATAAAACTAGAACGACGATAAAAACGACGATAATAATAATCATTTTTAATAAAAATATCGAAAATTCAATTGATTATAACTTCTAATCCGTTCATCGAAACTATTCGATATCTAAAAGAAAAGTTCTTAATTTTTCGCTAGCTTTCCAAGGACATGCATATCTTATACCTTATCTCAACCGCAAGTGTAACTAATTCAAGATTCAACCTAACCTGTCTAAGGGCAATATCAAAAGTACAAGCATGCATAATCCTAAATACTCGAGCACTAGTCAGGGATACACTATTAGTATGTAAAAGTTAAATTATGAGTACTCACGTATCAATATTTGTAGTGACCCGAACTTTTCCATGTTTGTATATATTAATTGAGATTGATATTTACATGATTAAATGTTTCCAACATGTTAAGCAATCAAACTTGTTAAGACTTGATTAATTGAAATATGTTTCATATAGACAATTGATCATCCAAGTTGACCGGTGATTCACGAACGTTAAAACTTGTAAAAACTATATGATGACATATATATGGATATATATAGTTAACATGATACTATGATAATTAAACATATCATTAAGTATATTAACAATGAACTACATATGTAAAAACAAGACTACTAACTTAATGATTTTTAAACGAGACATATATGTAACGATTATCGTTGTAAAGACATTTAATGTATATATATCATATTAAGAGATATTCATACATGATAATATCATGATAATATAATAATTTAAAATCTCATTTGATATTATAAACATTGGGTTAACAACATTTAACAAGATCGTTAACCTAAAGGTTTCAAAACAACACTTACATGTAACGACTAACGATGACTTAACGACTCAGTTAAAATGTATATACATGTAGTGTTTTAATATGTATTTATACACTTTTGAAAGACTTCAATACACTTATCAAAATACTTCTACTTAACAAAAATGCTTACAATTACATCCTCGTTCAGTTTCATCAACAATTCTACTCGTATGCACCCGTATTCGTACTCGTACAATACACAGCTTTTAGATGTATGTACTATTGGTATATACACTCCAATGATCAGCTCTTAGTAGCCCATGTGAGTCACCTAACACATGTGGGAACCATCATTTGGCAACTAGCATGAAATATCTCATAAAATTACAAAAATATGAGTAATCATTCATGACTTATTTACATGAAAACAAAATTACATATCCTTTATATCTAATCCATACACCAACGACCAAAAACACCTACAAACACTTTCATTCTTCAATTTTCTTCATCTAATTGATCTCTCTCAAGTTCTATCTTCAAGTTCTAAGTGTTCTTCATAAATTCTACAAGTTCTAGTTACATAAAATCAAGAATACTTTCAAGTTTGCTAGCTCACTTCCAATCTTGTAAGGTGATCATCCAACCTCAAGAAATCTTTGTTTCTTACAGTAGGTTATCATTCTAATACAAGGTAATAATCATATTCAAACTTTGGTTCAACTTCTATAACTATAACAATCTTATTTCAAGTGATGATCTTACTTGAACTTGTTTTCGTGTCATGATTCTGCTTCAAGAACTTCGAGCCATCCAAGGATCCGTTGAAGCTAGATCCATTTTTCTATTTTCCAGTAGGTTTATCCAAGGAACTTAAGGTAGTAATGATGTTCATAACATCATTCGATTCATACATATAAAGCTATCTTATTCGAAGGTTTAAACTTGTAATCACTAGAACATAGTTTAGTTAATTCTAAACTTGTTCGCAAACAAAAGTTAATCCTTCTAACTTGACTTTTAAAATCAACTAAACACATGTTCTATATCTATATGATATGCTAACTTAATGATTTAAAACCTGGAAACACGAAAAACACCGTAAAACCGAATTTACGCCGTCGTAGTAACACCGCGGGCTGTTTTGGGTTAGTTACTTAAAAACTATGATAAACTTTGATTTAAAAGTTGTTATTCTGAGAAAATGATTTTTATTATGAACATGAAACTATATCCAAAAATTATGGTTAAACTCAAAGTGGAAGTATGTTTTCTAAAATGGTCATCTAGACGTCGTTCTTTCGACTGAAATGACTACCTTTACAAAAACGACTTGTAACTTATTTTTCCGACTATAAACCTATAATTTTTCTGTTTAGATTCATAAAATAGAGTTCAATATGAAACCATAGCAATTTGATTCACTCAAAACGGATTTAAAATGAAGAAGTTATGGGTAAAACAAGATTGGATAATTTTTCTCATTTTAGCTACGTGAAAATTGGTAACAAATCTATTCCAACCATAACTTAATCAACTTGTATTATATATTATGTAATCTTGAGATACCATAGACACGTATACAATGTTTCGACCTATCATGTCGACACATCTATATATATTTCGGAACAACCATAAACACTCTATATGTGAATGTTGGAGTTAGCTATACAGGGTTGAGGTTGATTCCAAAATATATATAGTTTGAGTTGTGATCAATACTGAGATACGTATACACTGGGTCGTGGATTGATTCAAGATAATATTTATCGATTTATTTATGTACATCTAACTGTGGACAACTAGTTGTAGGTTACTAACGAGGACAGCTGACTTAATAAACTAAAAACATCAAAATATATTAAAAGTGTTGTAAATATATTTTGAACATACTTTGATATATATGTATATATTGTTATAGGTTCGTGAATCAACCAGTGGCCAAGTCTTACTTCCTGACGAAGTAAAAATCTGTGAAAGTGAGTTATAGTCCCACTTTTAAAATCTAATATTTTTGGGATGAGAATACATGCAGGTTTTATAAATGATTTACAAAATAGACACAAGTACGTGAAACTACACTCTATGGTTGAATTATCAAAATCAAATATGCCCCTTTTTATTAAGTCTGGTAATCTAAGAAATAGAGAACAGACACCCTAATTGACGCGAATCCTAAAGATAGATCTATCGGGCCCAACAAGCCCCATCCAAAGTACCGGATGCTTTAGTACTTCGAAATTTATATCATATCCGAAGGGTGTCCCGGAATGATGGGGATATTCTTATATATGCATCTTGTTAATGTCGGTTACCAGGTGTTCACCATATGAATGATTTTTATTTCTATGTATGGGATGTGTATTGAAATATGAAATCTTGTGGTCTATTATTATGATTTGATATATATAGGTTAAACCTATAACTCACCAACATTTTTGTTGACGTTTTAAGCATGTTTATTCTCAGGTGATTATTAAGAGCTTCCGCTGTCGCATACTTAAATAAGGACGAGATTTGGAGTCCATGCTTGTATGATATTGTGTAAAAACTGCATTCAAGAAACTTATTTTGTTGTAACATATTTGTATTGTAAACCATTATGTAATGGTCGTGTGTAAACAGGATATTTTAGATTATCATTATTTGATAATCTACGTAAAGCTTTTTAAAACCTTTATCTATGAAATAAAGGTTATGGTTTGTTTTAAAAATGAATGCAGTCTTTGAAAAATGTCTCATATAGAGGTCAAAACCTCGCTTCGAAATCAATTAATATGGAACGTTTTTAATCAATAAGAACGGGACATTTCAGTTGGTATCCGAGCGTTGGTCTTAGAGAACCAGAATTTTGCATTAGTGTGTCTTTTCTAGTTTGTTAGGATGCATTAGTGAGTCTGGACTTCGACCGTGTTTACTTTAAAAATGATTGCTTAACAAATTTTGTTGGAAACTATATATTTTTAACATGTGAATATTATGTGATATATTAATCTCTTAACGTGTTTGATATTATGTGATAGATGTCTACCTCTAGAACAAGTCCCATTGACTCACCTAATAATAATGAAGAGTCAAATGTAAATTGGAATGATTCGTGGACTGATTCACAAGTTCCCGAAGAGGAACCGGAAGAAGAGTCGGAATCGGAAGAAGAATCAGAACCAGAAGAAGAGGAACCGGAGGAGGAAATAGAACCGGTGGGGGAAATAATAAAACGGTTAAGTAAAAGAAAATCCTCAACCAACCGACCAAGGTTAATTATGGTCAATGGTGTTTCCGCCAAGGAAGCAAAATATTGGGAGGATTACCAATTCTCCGATGAATCGGATTCCAACGAGAATTCCGATGATGTTATAGAAATTACCCCAACTGAATTTAAAAAGGTAAAAGAAAATAATAAGGGAAAGGGCATAAAAATAGAGAAATCTAATTCCAACCCCGATGAACTTTATATGTATCGTCAACCCCTGAAGTCCTTAAGTTGTAACAATGACCCAGGAACCTCTAAACCACCAGGTTTTTCTAAACCGTTGTGGAAAATAACAGCTAGTATTAGGGGAACATCATATATCCCTAGAAACTTGGCAAAACGAACCAAAACTGAAGAAGAAGAAACAAGCGAGTCGGAATAAGATAGTTGTATTCGTGTGGTGTAATATATGTAATATAGTGTGCTTATGCTTTTTGATATATGTATAACTCTTGTCTATTTTACAGTATAAAAACACAAAATGGATAGACAACCCAATATTTTAAGAGACCTACCCGGAGACATGATTGATGAAATCTTGTCTAGAGTCGGTCAGAATTCTTCGACACAACTATTTAAGGCGAGATCAGTTTGTAAGACATTCGAAGAACGTTCCAAGAATGCCTTGGTTTATAAAAGGCTTTCGTTCGAAAGATGGGGGATATCACATTGGGAAATCCATAAGTTACGATGTGTTTACTTTGACGCATATATTGCGGGGAACCCAAATGCTATTTTACGCAATGGGTTAAGAAATTATTTTGACTCAATATATCCGAATATTGGACTTCGTGATTTAGAAAAAGCGGCTAACATGCAACATAAAGAAACATGTTATGCTTACGGATTAGTAATGTTCGCTTCTCACCAAAGTGAGAACAAGAACATCGGGCTACAACTATTAAACAAAACGTTCCCACAAGTGACGGAGTCGGTAATTGGGGTAAGAAATGAGGTTTTTAGATTGTTACGGGACTGTTGGACATTACGTAACCCTCGTCCCTTTGACGACATTACAACACGCTGTCTTATCAACGGCCATAACGGTTATGTTCCACAAGACCAAGGATGGGAAGTAGTCCTAGTAAAACCAGAATGCATGACTTGTTTCTGGACGTATGAATTACGTGTCTTTATTGCCTTTGCTGAACGACTTGTGTACTAGCTAGAATTATCTTCACAACTATCTTGTATCAAAGTTATTGTGTGCTATATTTCATGCTTTATGTAAAATAAGCGGTATTGTAAGTTTGTAAAATATTGTATAAAAGTTTGAACGCGAAATATTATTATAATCACTTTTTCATATAGAATTGTAGTAGTTGAATTGTATATTAGCTACTAAGTATGAACTTAACGGGTAGGTACTACCCGAATTTAAACTTATAAAACGCTAATATGAAGAAAAAGCTTTTATAAATGAGTTCATATTATGCTACGAAATACTATTAACTACTCTTAATATTCTGTATGATTAACTTGTTCCATTTGATAATTTTGAAGGAAATGGCACCGACTACTCGACACACCGTGAATATGAATGAAGAGGAATTCCGTACTTTTATAGCTTCAAACATAGCCGCAGTACAGGCTGCGCTACATACCAACAATAACCTTGGATCTAGCAGTACATGAAATCGTGTAGGATGCACCTACAAAGAATTCACTGCCTGCAAACCTTTGGAATTTGATGGAACCGAAGGACCGATCGGATTGAAACGGTGGACCGAGAAGGTCGAATCGGTGTTTGCCATAAGTAAGTGTACTGAAGAGGACAAAGTGAAGTACGCTACGCATACCTTCACAGGTTTTGCGTTAACATGGTGGAATACCTATCTAGAGCAAGTGGGACAAGACGATGCGTACGCACTACCGTGGTCAGCATTCAAGCACTTGATGAATGAGAAGTACCGTCCCAGAACCGAGGTCAATAAGCTCAAGACAGAACTTAGAGGGTTACGAACCCAAGGATTTGATATTACCACGTACGAAAGACGATTCACAGAATTGTGCCTATTGTGTCCGGGAGCATTCGAAGATGAGGAAGAGAAGATCGACGCGTTTGTGAAAGGATTACCGGAAAGAATCCAAGAAGATATAAGTTCACACGAGCCCGCCTCCATACAACAGGCATGTAGAATGGCTCACAAACTAGTGAACCAGATTGAAGAAAGAATTAAAGAACAGACTGCTGAAGAGGCCAATGTGAAGCAAGTCAAAAGAAAGTGGGAGGAAAACGGTGATAAGAATCACCAATACAACAACAACGGCAATTACAACAATAATTGCAACAATTATCCCAACAATCGCAACATCAATCGCAACTACAACAAACGGCCCAACAACAACAACAACAACAACAACAACAACAGCAACTACAACAATCATCCCAACAACAATAATAACCGCAACAACAACAACAATCAGAAGCAGCTATGCCAAAGGTGTGAAAAGTATAACTCGGGGTTCTGCACCAAATTTTGCAATAAGTGTAAAAGAAATGGTCATAGCGCGGCGAAGTGTGAGGTCTACGGACCAGGGGTTAATAGAACGAAAGGAACAAATGGTGTCGGAACGAGTAATGGCGGAGCAAGTAGTGTCGGAGCAAGTTATGCCAATGTAGTTTGTTATAAATGTGGAAAACCGGGCCACATTATTAGAAATTGCCCGAACCAGGAGAACACGAATAGACAAGGCCGCGGAAGAGTTTTCAATATTAATGCGGCAGAGGCACAGGAAGACCTGGAGCTTGTTACGGGTACGTTTCTTATTGACAATAAATTTGCTTACGTTTTATTTGATTCGGGTGCGGATAGAAGCTATATGAGTAGAGATTTTTGTGCTAAATTAAGTTGTCCATTGACGCCTTTGGATAGTAAATTTTTACTCGAATTAGCAAATGGTAAATTAATTTCAGCAGATAATATATGTCGGAATCGAGAAATTAAACTGGTTAGCGAAACATTTAAGATTAATTTGATACCAGTAGAGTTAGGGAGTTTTGATGTGATAATCGGTATGGACTGGTTGAAAGAAGTGAAAGCAGAGATCGTTTGTTACAAAAATGCAATTCGCATTATACGAGAAAAAGAAAAACCCTTAATGGTGTACGGAGAAAAGGGCAACACGAAGCTACATCTTATTAGTAATTTGAAGGCACAAAAACTAATAAGAAAAGGTTGCTATGCTGTTCTAGCACACGTCGAGAAAGTACAAACTGAAGAAAAGAGCATCAATGATGTTCCCATTGCAAAAGAATTTCCCGATGTATTTCCGAAAGAATTACCGGGATTACCCCCACATCGATCCGTTGAATTTCAAATAGATCTTGTACCAGGAGCTGCACCAATAGCTCGTGCTCCTTACAGACTCGCACCCAGCGAGATGAAAGAACTGCAAAGCCAATTACAAGAACTTTTAGAGCGTGGTTTCATTCGACCAAGCACATCACCGTGGGGAGCTCCTGTTTTGTTTGTCAAGAAAAAAGATGGTACATTCAGGTTGTGTATCGACTACCGAGAGTTGAACAAACTTACCATCAAGAACCGCTACCAACTACCGAGAATTGACGACTTATTTGATCAACTACAAGGCTCGTCTGTTTATTCAAAGATTGACTTACGTTCCGGGTATCATCAAATGCGGGCGAAAGAAGATGATATTCCAAAGACTGCTTTCAGAACACGTTACGGTCATTACGAGTTTATGGTCATGCCGTTTGGTTTAACTAATGCACCAGCTGTGTTCATGGACCTTATGAACCGAGTGTGTGGACCATACCTTGACAAGTTTATCATTGTTTTCATTGATGACATACTTATTTACTCAAAGAATGACCAAGAACACGGTGAACATTTGAGAAAGGTGTTAGAAGTATTGAGGAAGGAAGAATTGTACGCTAAGTTTTCAAAGTGTACATTTTGGTTGGAAGAAGTTCAATTCCTCGGTCACATAGTGAACAAAGAAGGTATTAAGGTGGATCCGGCAAAGATAGAAACTGTTGAAAAGTGGGAAACCCCGAAAACTCCGAAACACATACGCCAGTTTTTAGGACTAGCTGGTTACTACAGAAGGTTCATCCAAGACTTTTCCAGAATAGCAAAACCCTTGACTGCATTAACGCATAAAGGGAAGAAATTTGAATGGAATGATGAACAAGAGAAAGCGTTTCAGTTATTGAAGAAAAAGCTAACTACGGCACCTATATTGTCATTGCCTGAAGGGAATGATGATTTTGTGATTTATTGTGACGCATCAAAGCAAGGTCTCGGTTGTGTATTAATGCAACGAACGAAGGTGATTGCTTATGCGTCTAGACAATTGAAGATTCACGAACAAAATTATACGACACATGATTTGGAATTAGGAACGGTTGTTTTTTCATTAAAGACTTGGAGGCACTACTTATATGGGGTCAAAAGTATTATATATACCGACCACAAAAGTCTTCAACACATATTTAATCAGAAACAACTGAATATGAGGCAGCGTAGGTGGATTGAATTATTAAATGATTACGACTTTGAGATTCGTTACCACCCGGGGAAGGCAAATGTGGTAGCCGATGCCTTGAGCAGGAAGGACAGAGAACCCATTCGAGTAAAATCTATGAATATAATGATTCATAATAACCTTACTACTCAAATAAAGGAGGCGCAACAAGGAGTTTTAAAAGAGGGAAATTTAAAGGATGAAATACCCAAAGGATCGGAGAAGCATCTTAATATTCGAGAAGACGGAACCCGGTATAGGGCTGAAAGGATTTGGGTACCAAAATTTGGAGATATGAGAGAAATGGTACTTAGAGAAGCTCATAAAACCAGATACTCAATACATCCTGGAACGGGGAAGATGTACAAGGATCTCAAGAAACATTTTTGGTGGCCGGGTATGAAAGCCGATGTTGCTAAATACGTAGGAGAATGTTTGACGTGTTCTAAGGTCAAAGCTGAGCATCAGAAACCATCAGGTCTACTTCAACAACCCGAAATCCCTGAATGGAAATGGGAAAACATTACCATGAATTTCATCACTAAATTGCCAAGGACTGCAAGTGGTTTTGATACTATTTAGGTAATAGTTGATCGTCTCACCAAATCAGCACACTTCCTGCCAATAAGAGAAGATGACAAGATGGAGAAGTTAGCACGACTGTATTTGAAGGAAGTTGTCTCCAGACATGGAATACCAATCTCTATTATCTCTGATAGGGATGGCAGATTTATTTCAAGATTCTGGCAGACAGTACAGCAAGCATTAGGAACTCGTCTAGACATGAGTACTACCTATCATCCACGAACTGATGGGCAGAGCGAAAGGACGATACAAATGCTTGAAGACATGCTACGAGCATGTGTTATTGATTTCGGAAACAGTTGGGATCGACATCTACCGTTAGCAGAATTTTCCTACAACAACAGCTACCATTCAAGCATTGAGATGGCGCCGTTTGAAGCACTTTATGGTAGAAAGTGCAGGTCTCCGATTTGTTGGAGTGAAGTGGGGGATAGACAGATTACGGGTCCGGAGATTATACAAGAAACTACCGAGAAGATCATCCAAATTCAACAACGGTTGAAAACCGCCCAAAGTCGACAAAAGAGCTACGCTGACATTAAAAGAAAAGATATAGAATTTGAAATTGGAGAGATGGTCATGCTTAAAGTTACACCTTGGAAAGGCGTTGTTCGATTTGGTAAACGAGGGAAATTAAATCCAAGGTTTATTGGACCATTCAAGATTATTGATCGTGTCGGACCAGTAGCTTACCGACTTGAGTTACCTCAACAACTCGTGGCTGTACATAACACTTTTCATGTCTCGAATTTGAAGAAATGTTTTGCTAAAGAAGATCTCACTATTCCGTTAAATGAAATCCGAATCAACGAAAAACTTCAATTCATCGAAAAACCCGTCGAAATAATGGATCGTGAGGTTAAAAGACTTAAGCAAAACAAGATACCAATTGTTAAGGTTCGATGGAATGCTCGTAGAGGACCCGAGTTCACCTGGGAGCGTGAAGATCAGATGAAGAAGAAATACCCGCATCTATTTCCAGAAGATTCGTCAACACCTTCAACAGCTTAAAATTTCGGGACGAAATTTATTTAACGGGTAGGTACTGTAGTGACCCGAACTTTTCCATGTTTGTATATATTAATTGAGATTGATATTTACATGATTAAATTTTTCCAACATGTTAAGCAATCAAACTTGTTAAGACTTGATTAATTGAAATATGTTTCATATAGACAATTGATCACCCAAGTTGACCGGTGATTCACGAACGTTAAAACTTGTAAAAACTATATGATGACATATATATGGATATATATAGTTAACATGATACTATGATAATTAAACATATCATTAAGTATATTAACAATGAACTACATATGTAAAAACAAGACTACTAACTTAATGATTTTTAAACGAGACATATATGTAACGATTATCGTTGTAAAGACATTTAATGTATATATATCATATTAAGAGATATTCATACATGATAATATAATAATTTAAAATCTCATTTGATATTATAAACATTGGGTTAACAACATTTAACAAGATCGTTAACCTAAAGGTTTCAAAACAACACTTACATGTAACGACTAACGATGACTTAACGACTCAGTTAAAATGTATATACATGTAGTGTTTTAATATGTATTTATACACTTTTGAAAGACTTCAATACACTTATCAAAATACTTCTACTTAACAAAAATGCTTACAATTACATCCTCGTTCAGTTTCATCAACAATTCTACTCGTATGCACCCGTATTCGTACTCGTACAATACACAGCTTTTAGATGTATGTACTATTGGTATATACACTCCAATGATCAGCTCTTATCAGCCCATGTGAGTCACCTAACACATGTGGGAACCATCATTTGGCAACTAGCATGAAATATCTCATAAAATTACAAAAATATGAGTAATCATTCATGACTTATTTACATGAAAACAAAATTACATATCCTTTATATCTAATCCATACACCAACGACCAAAAACACCTACAAACACTTTCATTCTTCAATTTTCTTCATCTAATTGATCTCTCTCAAGTTCTATCTTCAAGTTCTAAGTGTTCTTCATAAATTCTACAAGTTCTAGTTACATAAAATCAAGAATACTTTCAAGTTTGCTAGCTCACTTCCAATCTTGTAAGGTGATCATCCAACCTCAAGAAATCTTTGTTTCTTACAGTAGGTTATCATTCTAATACAAGGTAATAATCATATTCAAACTTTGGTTCAACTTCTATAACTATAACAATCTTATTTCAAGTGATGATCTTACTTGAACTTGTTTTCGTGTCATGATTCTGCTTCAAGAACTTCGAGCCATCCAAGGATCCGTTGAAGCTAGATCCATTTTTCTCTTTTCCAGTAGGTTTATCCAAGGAACTTAAGGTAGTAATGATGTTCATAACATCATTCGATTCATACATATAAAGCTATCTTATTCGAAGGTTTAAACTTGTAATCACTAGAACATAGTTTAGTTAATTCTAAACTTGTTCGCAAACAAAAGTTAATCCTTCTAACTTGACTTTTAAAATCAACTAAACACATGTTCTATATCTATATGATATGCTAACTTAATGATTTAAAACCTGGAAACACGAAAAACACCGTAAAACCGGATTTACGCCGTCGTAGTAACACCGCGGGCTGTTTTGGGTTAGTTAATTAAAAACTATGATAAACTTTGATTTAAAAGTTGTTATTCTGAGAAAATGATTTTTATTATGAACATGAAACTATATCCAAAAATTATGGTTAAACTCAAAGTGGAAGTATGTTTTCTAAAATGGTCATCTAGACGTCGTTCTTTCGACTGAAATGACTACCTTTACAAAAATGACTTGTAACTTATTTTTCCGACTATAAACCTATAATTTTTCTGTTTATATTCATAAAATAGAGTTCAATATGAAACCATAGCAATTTGATTCACTCAAAACGGATTTAAAATGAAGAAGTTATGGGCAAAACAAGATTGGATAATTTTTCTCATTTTAGCTACGTGAAAATTGGTAACAAATCTATTCCAACCATAACTTAATCAACTTGTATTATATATTATGTAATCTTGAGATACCATAGACACGTATACAATGTTTCGACCTATCATGTCGACACATCTATATATATTTCGAAACAACCATAGACACTCTATATGTGAATGTTGGAGTTAGCTATACAGGGTTGAGGTTGATTCCAAAATATATATAGTTTGAGTTGTGATCAATACTAAGATACGTATACACTGGGTCGTGGATTGATTCAAGATAATATTTATCGATTTATTTATGTACATCTAACTGTGGACAACTAGTTGTAGGTTACTAACGAGGACAGCTGACTTAATAAACTAAAAACATCAAAATATATTAAAAGTGTTGTAAATATATTTTGAACATACTTTGATATATATGTATATATTGTTATAGGTTCCTGAATCAACCAGTGGCCAAGTCTTACTTCCTGACGAAGTAAAAATCTGTGAAAGTGAGTTATAGTCCCACTTTTAAAATCTAATATTTTTGGGATGAGAATACATGCAGGTTTTATAAATGATTTACAAAATAGACACAAGTACGTGAAACTACATTCTATGGTTGAATTATCGAAATCGAATATGCCCCTTTTTATTAAGTCTGGTAATCTAAGAATTAGGGAACAGAAACCCTAATTGACGCGAATCCTAAAGATAGATCTATCGGGCCCAACAAGCCCCATCCAAAGTACTAGATGCTTTAGTACTTCGAAATTTATATCATATCCGAAGGGTGTCCCGAAATGATGGGGATATTCTTATATATGCATCTTGTTAATGTCGGTTACCAGGTGTTCACCATATGAATGATTTTTATTTCTATGTATGGGATGTGTATTGAAATATGAAATCTTGTGATCTATTATTATGATTTGATATATATAGGTTAAACCTATAACTCACCAACATTTT
Organism: Rutidosis leptorrhynchoides; assembly: GCF_046630445.1. Lineage (NCBI taxonomy): Eukaryota > Viridiplantae > Streptophyta > Magnoliopsida > Asterales > Asteraceae > Rutidosis > Rutidosis leptorrhynchoides. The sequence goes on along the minus strand of NC_092337.1, from coordinate 440,022,228 downwards.
TGTTGACATTTTAAGCATGTTTATTCTCAGGTGATTATTAAGAGCTTCCGCTGTCGCATACTTAAATAAGGACGAGATTTGGAGTCCATGCTTATATGATATTGTGTAAAAACTGCATTCAAGAAACTTATTTTGTTGTAACATATTTGTATTGTAAACCATTATGTAATGCTCGTGTGTAAACAGGATATTTTAGATTATCATTATTTGATAATCTACGTAAAGCTTTTTAAAACCTTTATCTATGAAATAAAGGTTATGGTTTGTTTTAAAAATGAATGCAGTCTTTGAAAAATGTCTCATATAGAGGTCAAAACCTCGCTTCGAAATCAATTAATATGGAACGTTTTTAATCAATAAGAACGGGACATTTCAATATTGAGATTCAATATTGCAGGAAAGGTACGTAGACGCAACGGAAATGATAAACACTATATTGACCTCATGAGCATACCCATGAACCATACTCAATCACCTCCATAGCTATAACCCATAATTTTCTTAATCCTATCCCACTCGAAAAACAATTTCGAAATCACTCGGACAGCACTCCGTCGTAATATTTTATGTATACTAATAATATCTTGAAATAATACGGAGTAAATATATATATGTAAATCGATTGAGAGAGTTTAGAAAAAAATATTTTCAAGTTTCTATGAAATAATGAAACCTATTGAATTTTATTTATAATAGATTTTTGAATTATTAAAGTGAATTATTAAAGTATGAATTATTAAAGTGAATTATTAAAGTATGAATTATTAAAGTGAATTATTAAAGTATGAATTATTAAAGTGAATTATTAAAGTATGAATTATTAAAGTTAATTATTAAAGTATGAATTATTAAAGTTAAAGTAAAGTAAAAATAAAGTAAAGGTAAAGTTTAAGTATAGTAAAAGTATAAAACTATGTACGTATAATACGTGTATAAATATATATAATATTAATTTAAATCGTTATATATATTTAATAAAATAAAATATAAATATCGTTATCTTTATCATACTAGTTAAGTACTGAGTTGTCAAAAGTGGTTGTAGATATTTATAAAAGTTATATACGTTTTAATAATAATAAAGTTCTTTTTAAACTGAAAACGTTTTTGTACGTTTGAAACTAAATAGATCAATCGAGTCTTTATGAGATTCAATCTTCCACTATCCTTTGTCTAGTTCTCAATGATTGACAATTTGTTCTTATTTATAAATCACTTTACCATTTTCCGAATATTGTTAAAATGGAAAGATTTCTCAAATCAACGTGGGCCTTTCAACAGAGACTTGTAATCATAATTTAATATATCTGATAATTCAATCATTTGATCTTATCTTCTAATTCCATTGATAAACATTTTGAAACAGATACAATCATATAAAGTATTTAATCTAATATTTTGTTTACGTTTCAAGTTATAATATATATACACATATACATATATAATCATATTCGTTTAATGGTTCGTGAATCATTGGAACTTGGTCGAGGTTGAATGAATGTATGAACATAGTTTAAAATTCTTGAAATTTAACTTAACAAATATTGCTTATCGTGTCGGAAACATATAAAGATTAAAGTTTAAATTTGGTTGGAAATTTCCGGGTTGTCACAGTACCTACCCGTTAAAGAAATTTCGTCCCGAAATTTGAGTGGAAAGGTCGTGAATGATAATAAGTATGTTTTCATGATGCATACGGGCTGAAAATTAGAGTTTTATCATCAGCGAATAATTTGAATAAACAATCCATTTATATGAAGAGTACGAATGAAGCTAACATAGAAGAGTGAAATGAGTAAGTGTAGATTCATCTTATCATTTGACGTAGATATGATTGATTCCCAGATTTCAAGGGAGTTGAAGAAAATCTTCTTAATAAGATTTGACTCTCCGGTAATCAAGGGAATTAGGATCCGCTTTAAATGCGATCGTCCATTTTAATTGTTCTGTCGGAGATTTTCTTATAAATTCACCTCCTTCGTTTCCTTACAACTCACACCTTCTGTTGATGCATTTTATGCAAATCCCTAGACATCTACCCACGTTCATTGCAGGTACAACAGTTTACAGGCCACCATGATTGCTCGTTATTATCATATCCGTGTTTGTATGTGGTTACAGGAACTGCAGGAATGAGATTTAGATGTTTGACTATGTTAGACTTAGTCATACGTACGAGTGAAGCCTCACTAGTACGGCTGACAGGCTCATACACACGGTTGATGCTGAGCTAAGTCATAATTACAACCTAAATGAGAAGACACTAGTGAGTGATCACCCGTATGGCTGATGAAGCCAACTCGTACGTGTGATGAATGAATTGTATGGGTGAGTCAATAGCAGGGGTATATAAAGTCTTATGTTCTTCATTTTAGGTTAAGCCTCTCATTTGTTACACACACTCAGATCTAGTGAGCTCCTCCGATTCTCTCTCAGTCCAAATCACTCAGGTGGTGAATAATAGCTCTAGGTGTTGATCTAATCACACTTGATTTAGTTGTGGTTTGACTAAATTAATAAATAAAAAAAACTTAACCTATTCACTAGAGGGTTTGATTCACTTATTCCGCCATTGTGTGAGTTAAATCTGTTGATTTCTAAGTTCCTAGTCATGTTTCATCACCTTCTATTCTTTCCCCCTCAACTCATATTTTAAAGTATTCATCAATATGCTCCATCCAGTTCTGATTCTCGATATACTTCTAACTTTCATATCGGTCATTCTTCTTTTTCATCTACCGCCAGAAGAATCTATTTACTTATACTATACTCTTGGGTTTATAGTGTTTCTAGTTCTCCCGTGTCTTTATATTGCTATATGCATCGATATATATGGTTTATAATTTCTGGTTTGTCGTTGGGCTTTATATGTTCCCTTATATTTCAAAGTCTCTGCTTCTGTCTTCTATAATCATTATCATTCACAGTTAATGCTCTCTTTTATTTGCTGCAATTTATACCCCAATTTCTATTTCGGAGTTTTGTCCTTTCGTTTCTTCTTCTTGCGATTAAGCACTGCTTGTAATGGTCCAGAATTCACAGATATGAATTTCAGAATGAACATTGTTAATGTTCTAGGAAGGAAATTGTGATGGCACGATCTTGACTTGTCAAATTACTAGAATACCTTGGAAAAGGCCGAATCATCAAGAAATATTTTCTTGATATTTTAGAGGTTAAATAGAATACAAGAGTCGTATAACATGGCACATGATGATGTTATGATCTGTGAATCATCACGTTCCATTTAGAAACTCAGCATGACTTACTGTAATATAATCACATTGATCAAGTGTCATTATATTATACTAATTCATGCTTCAGTTCCCAACACTACTTCAAAATATTCCTATTTTAAACTTGAATGTTTCAGAATTTAGAAACTAAAATAGTTTCTTTTATGATGTAATACAGATAGTCCGAAGAGGTAAATGATTTCAAATAAGAAAAATAAGGAAAATATCTTCAGAAATATGGAGGATATTTATAATGAAAGATATGATGATATTTTAGAATTTCTAATATCAGAGGATGATGAAGAATATTGTCCGCAAGGGTTTAGAGTCAGGAAAAAGGTATTCGTTAATGACTTCAGCAGGTACTGAATCATTTGGATCCTTTAAAGTCAGGTTCAGTCTTTGTAATTTGTCCACAGTCTCCTTCCTACTTTGCTCAATCCGTTTTCCAGTTCCAAAACTTCTCTTTTTTTGCGCTTTGCCAGCACACTTCATCATTATCATCCAGCTTTTACCATTTAAAGTCGTTTATAGTTTTTGCTGCTTCATCAGCATTTTTTCCATTTTCGGAGAACCAATTCGTAGTTCGGAGTGTTTTTCAGAAACTTCACATTCAAATTAAGTCCAGAAGATAGACGTTATGTATACACATATAACTGTTGGCGTAGACATGCTGCGAGATTTCAAAATACTGATTGCTAATTCCCAATGATTCGTATGGCAATTCTCATTACAAGATGCGAATGAGTAAATGATGGGGTTTCAATGAATAATTATAATGACTTTTTGGAGAGGCTAAAGTCAAAGGGTAATGAAGTTGTTGGTACATCTGCTAATAATGTGGTGGAATGTAAAAGGTTCCCTGGTAACGATGGTGTATATCACAAGGTTATAATAAGGTTAGTCTGACTGAAAAGTCGAAGTTGACTTGTTGGATCTGTGACAAAACTGGCTACTTTGAATAGGAGTCGCAAAGTTATTTTTGCTAATAAATGCCAAAGAATCTGACGCGGATACGTTGTTTAAACTTTTACTTTGGTTTCAAGAGTTTTTCGGGTACATAACTGTGGGTAACATGTGGTTGGATCATCATCTCGATTGCTCATCATTCGAAGTGTCTTCAGAAATTTTCGAAGGGTTTGAACACAAATTGTAATCGTTAACATACATTTGATGTTCTAACACCGTTTTGAAGTCAAAATATAGCTTGTGAAAGATGTAAGGATCTAAGAGAGATGATTTTGGTCATATCTCAAGTTGAATTTTGAGATTTCAAAATCAGAATATGTAATTAAATTTTGAATGAGTATGGTTGTTTTGATTTCTATAAAAGAATGTATAATATTGTGAAAGTAGGGAGTATAATGGATGATTTGCTGAATCAAATTCGAAGAATGTAACATATTAATTGTGAATTTATATATCTCTCGGGTATTACCTACCCGTTAAAAAAAAAATTTCGCAATTAATATTTTGTACAAAAGAATTTTATTACAATCTTTATGAAAATATATATATGTATATTTTCTTCAGATGTAACATAAATTTAATGAGTTAATGTTAAATTAAACTCATTTGATTTACGGTTGAAACTAGAATTAAATAATCCCTAAAGGCTTTAAAAAGTACATAACTTTTACGCAGTATTTCTTTAATGACATTGAAATTATGAATCAATACTTCGTTATTTGTTGATGTATGATGTTCGGTTCGTGGAATTCTTGTGAATTTCGCAAAGTACGAATGAGGTTATCTGAAAAGTTTCGGGTACATCGATGATGAAAGTGTAAAATCAAATATATACTTGATTTATTATGAATTGGAATTTGTTGAATTACGACAGAGATTGTAGTTAACGCTGGTTAAGTTGCGGCCGAAGGACGTACATTATTGCATATTTGTAATATGAATTAACCGAGTAGTTAAGATTCACACACAATAGCTTAGCATGGAAAGATTTATTTCAAAATATATATATATATATATATATATATATATATATATATATATATATATATATATATATATATATATATATATATATATATAATAATATACATATAATTTTTTAGAGGGAATGAGTTAATTCTTCATAACTCGTTGATACAATATACACATTATTGATTCGTAATGATGTCCATAGTGATTCTTGAACTGACGGAGTTTGTGATGTTATCGGTGTTGTTGATTCGGATGTTGACTGTACCGACGATGCTGGTAACGCTGACGGTACTGTTGATGCTGTTGGTAAAGCAAGTTTAGCTTGTTAATCACACACCATTTTTGTCATTGTTTCTACTCTTCCTTCTATCATTTTGGTTCGCTTAACTGATTTATGGTTAGGGCTGGATTAGATAATCTCTAAGACTTTAGAGATTACATAATCGCCGCGGAATGTTTCTCCAATGAAGTTATGAATTAATACTTCGTCAGTTATTGTTGTTGGTACTCCTTGGTATCTATGGTGCGTATGACGTTGATGCTCGTGGGACAGATTGTGAAGTTGAGGTTTACGACGCGGTTGTGGTTGGAGGTGGTAATGGTACTGTTGGCGTTGATGATGGTGGTACTGGTTATGCTGCTGATGCTGCTGCTGGTGTTTGTAATCTCTGCACCATATTCTCCAAAGCCACTACCCGAGCGCGAAGCTCGTTGACTTCTTCTATTACACCGGGTTTATTGTCGGTTCGGACGAGCGGATAAATAAAATCTAAAATTTGATGTAATATATAATCGTGACGAGATACTCTGGAAATGAGCGAGAACATGGTGTTTCGGACAGGTTCGCCGGTAAGTGCTTCAGGTTCTTCGTCAAGAGGGCAATGTGGTGGATGGAAGGGATCACCTTCTTCTTGTCTCCAATGATTGAGGAGGCTACGAACCCATCCCCAATTCATCCAGAATAGGTGATGACTGATTGGTTGATCTATTCCGGTCACACTGCTTTCGGAGCTTGAATGGGATTCCATTTCGGAATCTGAGTGACTTGAACTGATGACGAATTCCATTTCGTACGATTGGATAAAGGATTTTTTTTTTGATATGAAATGATTTTGGCTAACGGATGGTATTCTAATTACATAGAATATATATATATATATATATATATATATATATAGATCAAAAGATTTCGTAGATTACGGAGGACTTTGCGGGATATGTCAGGCAAAGTTTAAAGTAACAGATACGATAAGATATGATTTAGCAGATATGCTAAGATATGAATTTTTGTCTATACACTAGTCATGCAATCAATGCAGCAAGACGTGTCTTAGACTAAAAATGATAAGCAGGTAATTTCCTGAGGATGATAAGTAGTTAATTTTCGACACAAAATGATAAGCAAAACTTTTAACATGCAGACACGGTCGAAGTCCAGACTCACTAATGCATCCTATCGACTTATCAGTTAGACACACTAATGTAGACCTGGTTCGCTAAGACCACCGCTCTGATACCAACTAAAAGGACCCGTTCATATACATTATAAACGATTCACAATAGTTGATTACATTGCGAGGTATTTGACCTCTATATGATACATTTTACAAACATTGCATTCATTTTTAAAAGACAAACTTTCTTTACATCAAAAATTGACAGGCATGCATACCATTTCATAATATCCACTATCCAACTATAAATTGATTTAATAATAATCTTTGATGAACTCAATGACTCGAATGCAACGTTCTTCGAAATATACTATGAAGGACTCCAAGTATTATCTTTAAAATGAGCAAATGCACAGCGGAAGATTTCTTTAACACCTGAGAATAAACATGCTTTAAAGTGTCAACCAAAAGGTTGGTGAGTTCATTAGTTTATCATAATCATTTATTTCCATCATTTTAATAGACCACAAGAATTTCATTTCCAGTTCTCATAAATATACGTACCATGCATAGAGACAAAAATAATCATTCATATGGTGAACACCTGGTAAACGACATTAACTAGATACATATAAGAATATCCCCTATCATTCCGGGATCCTCCTTCGGACATGATATAAATTTCGAAGTACTAAAGCATCCGGTACTTTGGATGGGGTTTGTCAGGCCCAATAGATCTATCTTTAGGATTCGCGTCAATTAGGGTGTCTGTTCCCTAATTCTTAGATTACCAGAATTTAATAAAAAGGGGCATATTCGATTTTGATAATTCAACCATAGAATGTAGTTTCAATTACTTGTGTCTATTTCGTCAAACATTTATAAAAGCGCATGTATTCTCAGTCCCAAAAATATAAAGGGTAAAAAGGCAAATGAAACTCACCATACTGTATTTCGTAGTAAAAATACATATAACGTCATTGAACAAGTGTAAGGTTGGCCTCGGATTCACGAACCTAAATTAATTATATATATTTATGTGTTGGTCAATATTTGTCTAACAAATTAGGTCAAGTCATAGTGTACCACAATCCTAATGCTCGAGACTAATATGCAAAAGTCAACAAAAGTAAATTTGACTCAAAATAATTTCCAAAAATCTATACATGATTAATATATAGTTTAAATATCGTCATTTTATATTTTTAAAAGATTTATTAGAGTAAATAATATAATTTATTTATTAATAAATAAAATTTTATATTAAATTTATATAATAAAATATACTTTTATATATATTAAGTAATAAAATTTATAGGGTTCATTTAATATCATAAAGATAATAGGATAGGTATTATTAAAGTAAGTTATTACACGTAGTAAAATATATTTGTATCACATATTTATTTGATAAAATAATATCTATAATGATAGTAAGTAAAAGTTGTATTATTTTGTAATAATAATTATTATTATAAAAATATCAATATTTATAATTTCTAAGATGACATTATGATAAAACGATAATTCTAATTATGATAACTTTAATATTTACGATAATTTTTAATATTATTTTTAAAATAATAATTCTATTTAAAATAATAATAATAATGATATTTTATAGTAACAATGACATTTCTATTAAAATGATAATTTTTATTAAAATGATAGTTTTAATACTAACGATACTTTTAATAATAATAGTAATGATTATAATAATAAGAACGATAATTTTATCTAAATTAATATCTTATAATATTTTAATTTCATCATGATACTCTTACTCATTATTTCCTAATCGTTTCGTTTAATAGCTTTTAATCGTCATTTATATCGTGTTCATAATAATGATAATAATAGTAATCAAAATAATTAGGTGTTACAAATATTTGTTTTAATTACACTAATATTAATAATGATAGTTACTATAACATTATTAACGATAATACTAATAATTATCTTAATGATAATATAGTAATAATAATAATAACAATAACAATAACCATTTTTAAATAATGATATATATATAATAATAATAATAATAATAATAATAATAATAATAATAATAATAATAATAATAATAATAATAATAATAATTGGATAATAATAATAATACTAATTATAACTTTAACGATAATAACGATAGTAATAATAAAAAAAATAACAATTTTTAATGATAAATCCCTTTTATTGATAAAGATAATAATAATGATAATAATAAGATAAAACTAGAACGACGATAAAAACGACGATAATAATAATCATTTTTAATAAAAATATCAAAAATTCAATTGATTATAACTTCTAATCCGTTCATCGAAACTATTCGATATCTAAAGGAAAAGTTCTTAATTTTTCGCTAGCTTTCCAAGGACATGCATATCTTATACCTTATCTCAACCTCAAGTGTAACTAATTCAAGATTCAAACTAACCTGTCTAAGGGCAATATCAAAAGTACAAGCATGCATAATCCTAAATACTCGAGCACTAGTCAGGGATACACTATTAGTATGTAAAAGTTAAATTATGAGTACTCACGTATCAATATTGAGATTCAATATTGCAGGAAAGGTACGTAGACGCAACGGAAATGATAAACACTATATTGACCTCATAAGCATACCCATGAACCATACTCAATCACCTCCATAACTATAACCCATAATTTCCTTAATCCTATCCCACTCGAAAAATAATTTCGAAATCACTCGGACAGCACTCCGTCGTAATATTTTATGTATACTAATAATATCTTGAAATAATACGGAGTAAATATATATATGTAAATCGATTGAGAGAGTTTATAGAAAAATATTTTCAAGTTTCTATGAAATAATGAAACCTATTGAATTCTATTTATAATATATTTTTGAATTATTAAAGTGAATTATTAAAGTATGAATTATTAAAGTGAATTATTAAAGTGAATTATTAAAGTATGAATTATTAAAGTGAATTATTAAAGTATGAATTATTAAAGTGAATTATTAAAGTTAAAGTAAAGTAAAAATAAAGTAAAGGTAAAGTTTAAGTATAGTAAAAGTATAAAACTATGTACGTATAATACGCGTATAAATATATATAATATTAATTTAAATCGTTATATATATTTAATAAAATAAAATATAAATATCGTTATCTTTATCATACTAGTTAAGTAATGAGTTGTCAAAAGTGGTTGTAGATATTTATAAAAGTTATATACGTTTTAATAATAATAAAGTTCTTTTTAAACTGAAAACGTTTTTGTACGTTTGAAACTAAATAGATCAATCGAGTCTTTATGAGATTCAATCTTCCACTATCCTTTGTCTAGTTCTCAATGATTGACAATTTGTTCTTATTTATAAATCACTTTACCATTTTTCGAATATTGTTAAAATGGAAAGATTTCTCAAATCAACGTGGGCCTTTCAACAGAGACTTGTAATCATAATTTAATATATCTGATAATTCAATCATTTGATCTTATCTTCTAATTCCATTGATAAACATTTTGAAACAGATACAATCATATAAAGTATTTAATCTAATATTTTGTTTACGTTTCAAGTTATAATATATATACACATATACATATATAATCATATTCGTTTAATGGTTCGTGAATCGTTGGAACTTGGTCGAGGTTGAATGAATGTATGAACATAGTTTAAAATTCTTGAAATTTAACTTAACAAATATTGCTTATCGTGTCGGAAACATATAAAGATTAAAGTTTAAATTTGGTTGGAAATTTCCGGGTTGTCACAGACCCGCTATAAGTAAATTTGGAATAATCCCGTCTACAATTCATGGCATGATCAAATTTTCAACATATAAAGGGGTTGCCACAATATGTTCAATGAGCATTATGCCTATTTGTGCGGCTGTTAACGTAAAAACCGCAGGGCAGGAAACTGCTATTGATGCGGATAATATGGAAATTATTAATCCTGCATATCCAGAGCAGAAAATTAAAGTGGGTCGTAATGTTAGTGCGGATGCTAGGAAGCAAATAATCCAATTACTTGTCCAGTACATGGATGTCTTTGCTTGGAGCGAAAATGATATGACTGGTGTTCCGCGTCATATTGCGGAACACAGGCTTAATGTAAATCCAGCTCTAAAACCTATAGTGCAAAAACGAAGGGGTATGGCCCCAGATCGCGTAAAATGGTTGTGCGAAGAAGTAACAAAATTGGTGAAAGCTGGAATTTTGAGCGAAGTTCAATACCAATCGTGGATCGCGAATCCAGTGTTGGTGAAAAAACCTGATGGTTCTTGGAGAATGTGTATTGATTACAAAGATTTAAATAAAGCGTGCCCCAAAGATAATTATCCGCTTTCAGAAATTGATTTAAAAGTGGAATCTTTGCATGCTTTCTCGTATAAATGTTTTCTGGACGCGGCAAGGGGTTATCATCAGATTCCAATGGCCCAAGAAGACGCAGATAAAACCGCATTTCATACGGGCAAAGGCATATATTGCTATATAATGATGCCTTTTGGTATAATTAATGCGGGTGCGACATATCAACGTTTGATTGATACCGCGTTTGACAAACAAATAGGGCGTAATCTCGAGGCTTATGTAGATGATTTAGTGATCAAAAGCACAACGCAAGAGCAAATTATTGGAGATATGTGTGAAACATTTAATACACTGCGAAAAATAAACATGAAACTCAATCCACTAAAATGCAGTTTTGGAGAAACTGAAGGAAAGTTTTTGGGATATCTTGTTACAGAACAATGTATTCAAGCTAATCCAAAAAAGATCGCGGCTATAAAAAATATGACCGCGCCAAAAACTGTTAAAGAGGTGCAAAGTTTGACCGGAAAACTAGCCGTATTAACGCGTTTTTTGTCTAAAGCTGCTGAAAGGCAATTGCCGTTTTTCAAATCTTTAAAAGGATGTTTGAAATAAAAAAGTTTTGTTTGGTCCAGTGAAGCGGAAACCGCATTTCAAGAGATGAAAAAGTTGTTGAAAACTTTGCCTACATTAACAGCGCCAATTGATGGCGAAATTCTTTACCTTTATATATCAGTGGCAAACGAAGCTTTCGGTTCAGTTTTGATCGCGGAAAGGAACAAAATACAAAAGCCGGTGTATTTTGTTAGTAAAGCTCTTACAGGAAGTGAAATAAACTATGCGCCGATCGAAAAGTTTGTGTACGCGCTTATTTTAACATCACTGAAAGGACCCGTTCATATACATTATAAACGATTCACAATAGTTGATTACATTGCGAGGTATTTGACCTCTATATGATACATTTTACAAACATTGCATTCATTTTTAAAAGACAAACTTTCTTTACATCGAAAATTGACAGGCATGCATACCATTTCATAATATCCACTATCCAACTATAAATTGATTTAATAATAATCTTTGATGAACTCAATGACTCGAATGCAACGTTCTTCGAAATATGCTATGAAAGACTCCAAGTAATATCTTTAAAATGAGCAAATGCACAGCGGAAGATTTCTTTAACACCTGAGAATAAACATGCTTTAAAGTGTCAACCAAAAGGTTGGTGAGTTCATTAGTTTATCATGATCATTTATTTCCATCATTTTAATAGACCACAAGAATTTCATTTCCAGTTCTCATAAATATACGTCCCATGCATAGAGACAAAAATAATCATTCATATGGTGAACACCTGGTAACCGACATTAACTAGATACATATAAGAATATCCCCTATCATTCCGGGATCCTCCTTCGGACATGATATAAATTTCGAAGTACTAAAGCATCTGGTACTTTGGATGGGGTTTGTTAGGCCCAATAGATCTATCTTTAGGATTCGCGTCAATTAGGGTGTCTGTTCCCTAATTCTTAGATTACCAGACTTTAATAAAAAGGGGCATATTCGATTTCGATAATTCAACCATAGAATGTAGTTTCAATTACTTGTGTCTATTTCGTCAAACATTTATAAAAGCGCATGTATTCTCAGTCCCAAAAATATAAAGGGTAAAAAGGCAAATGAAACTCACCATACTGTATTTCGTAGTAAAAATACATATAACGTCATTGAACAAGTGCAAGGTTGGCCTCGGATTCACGAACCTAAATTAATTATATATATTTATGTGTTGGTCAATATTTGTCTAACAAATTAGGTCAAGTCATAGTGTACCACAATCCTAATGCTCGAGACTAATATGTAAAAGTCAACAAAAGTAAATTTGACTCAAAATAATTTCCAAAAATCTATACATGATTAATATATAGTTTAAATATCGTCATTTTATATTTTTAAAAGATTTATTAGAGTAAATAATATAATTTATTTATTAATAAATAAAATTTTATATTAAATTTATATAATAAAATATACTTTTATATATATTAAGTAATAAAATTTATAGGGTTCATTTAATATCATAAAGATAATATGATAGGTATTATTAAAGTAAGTTATTACACGTAGTAAAATATGTTTGTATCACATATTTATTTGATAAAATAATATCTATAATGATAGTAAGTAAAAGTTGTATTATTTTGTAATAATAATTATTATTATAAAAATATCAATATTTATAATTACTAAGATGATATTATGATAAAACGATAATTCTAATTATGATAACTTTAATATTTATGATAATTTTTAATATTATCTTTAAAATAATAATTCTATTTAAAATAATAATAATAATGATATTTTATAGTGACAATGACAATTCTATTAAAATGACAATTTTTGTTAAAATGATAGTTTTAATACTAACGATATTTTTAATAATAATAGTAATGATAAAAATAATAAGAACGATAATTTTATCTAAATCAATATCTTATAATATTTTAATTTCATCATGATACTCTTACTCATTATTTCCTAATCGTTTCATTTAATAGCTTTTAATCGTCTTTTATATCGTGTTCATAATAATGATAATAATAGTAATCAAAATAATTAGTGTTACAAATATTTGTTTTAATTACACTAATATTAATAATGATAGTTACTATAACATTATTAACGATAATACTAATAATTATCTTAATGATGATATAGTAATAATAATAATAACAATAACAATAACCATTTTTAATAAAGATATATATATTAATAATGATAATAATAATAATAATACTACTAATAATAATAATAATAATTGGATAATAATAATAATAATAATACTAATTATAACTTTAACGATAATAACGATAATAATAAAAAAAATAATAATTTTTAATGATAAATCCCTTTTATTGATAAAGATAATAATAATGATAATAATAAGATAAAACTAGAACGACGATAAAAATGACGATAATAATAATCATTTTTAATAAAAATATCGAAAATTCAATTGATTATAACTTCTAATCCGTTCATCGAAACCATTCGATATCTAAAGGAAAAGTTCTTAATTTTTTGCTAGCTTTCCAAGAACATGCATATCTTATACCTTATCTCAACCGCAAGTGTAACTAATTCAAGATTCAACCTAACTTGTCTAAGGGCAATATCAAAAGTACAAGCATGCATAATCCTAAATACTCGAGCACTAGTCAGGGATACACTATTAGTATGTAAAAGTTAAATTATGAGTACTCACGTATCAATATTGAGATTCAATATTGCAGGAAAGGTACGTAGACGCAACGGAAATGATAAACACTATATTGACCTCACGAGCATACCCATAACAATCACCTCCATAGCTATAACCCATAATTTCCTTAATCCTATCCTACTCGAAAAACAATTTCGAAATCACTCGGATAGCACTCTGTCGTAATATTTTATGTATACTAATAATATCTTGAAATAATACGGAGTACATATATATATGTAAATCGATTGAGAGAGTTTAGAGAAAAATATTTTCAAGTTTCTATGAAATAATGAAACCTATTGAATTCTATTTATAATAGATTTTTGAATTATTAAAGTAAATTATTAAAGTGAATAATTAAAGTATGAATTATTAAAGTGAATTATTATAGTATGAATTATTAAAGTGAATTATTAAAGTATGAATTATTAAAGTGAATTATTAAAGTACGAATTATTAAAGCGAATTATTAAAGTACGAATTATTAAAGTTAAAGTAAAGTAAAAATAAAGTAAAGGTAAAGTTTAAGTATAGTAAAAGTATAAAACTATGTACGTATAATACGTGTATAAATATATATAATATTAATTTAAATCGTTATATATATTTAATAAAATAAAATATAAATATCGTTATCTTTATCATACTAGTTAAGTAATGAGTTGTCAAAAGTGGTTCTAGATATTTATAAAAGTTATATACGTTTTAATAATAAAGTTCTTTTTAAACTGAAAATGTTTTTGTACGTTTGAAACTAAATAGATCAATCGAGTCTTTATGAGATTCAATCTTCTACTATCCTTTGTCTAGTTCTCAATGATTGACAATTTGTTCTTATTTATAAATCACTTTACCATTTTCCGAATATTGTTAAAATGGAAAGATTTCTCAAATCAACGTGGGCCTTTCAACAGAGACTTGTAATCATAATTCAATATATCTGATAATTCAATCATTTGATCTTATCTTCTAATTCCATTGATAAACATTTTGAAACAGATACAATCATATAAAGTATTTAATCTAATATTTTGTTTACGTTTCAAGTTATAATATATATACACATATACATATATAATCATATTCGTTTAATGGTTCGTGAATCATTGGAACTTGGTCGAGGTTGAATGAATGTATGAACATAGTTTAAAATTCTTGAAATTTAACTTAACAAATATTGCTTATCGTGTCGGAAACATATAAAGAATAAAGTTTAAATTTGGTTGTAAATTTCTGAGTTGTCACAATCGCGAAGGTTAAGAGGATATTTTCAAGGGCATCCAGTGCATGTATTAACTAATATGCCAATCAAGCAAGTTTTAACAAAACCAGAGATATCTGGTAGACTTGCATTGTGGGCAGTCGAATTAGGCGCTTATCAAATATCTTACCTTCCGCGTAGTGCTGTAAAAGGTCAGGTTATGGCGGATTACCTCGCTGAAATGTCTGGAGAATTGGAGGTGATTAATGAGCGAACTGCGTTGAAACCGGTACTTGACGAAACTTGGGATTTGTTTATTGATGGTGCTTCGTGCGCAGAAGGTGCAGGTGCGGGTTTGGTTTTGGCAAACCCAAGTGGTGAGGAGCATACGTATGCACTGCGTTTTAATTTAGATGTGTCAAATAATGAAGCGGAGTATGAAGCACTACTTGCTGGTTTAAATATTGCGCGAAAAATGAATATTGCTAAATTGCGAGCATTTACAGATTCTCAGTTAGTAGCGAATCAGTTTAATGGCTCTTTCGAAGCACATGATCCATCTATGCAGAAATACTTGCAGCTGTTAAAGGAATTAGCAGCGCGGTTTGAGCATTTTGAACTTGCACAAGTGCCAAGAAGTCAAAAATAAGAAGGCAGATGCTTTGAGCAAATTGGCCGCTTTAGCGTTTTCGCATTTTCAAAAACAAGTATGGGTTGAGGAATTACCAAGTAAATCAATAGATAGTGACTTAATGGTCGCATCTGTTGAAGAAGAACATCCAAATTGGATGGAGCCAATTATACAATATATCCGAAATGATACTTTGTCAAGCGATAGCCGCGAAGCTCGTTTAGTAAAAGAGCGGGCACCAATGTATATCATCCAAAATGATATCCTATATCGCAAATCGTACTGCGGACCAATGATGCGATGTGTTGGCCCAATTGAGGCAGAAATGATTATAGAAGAAGTGCATAATGGTACTTGTGCACTGCATTCAGGCTACAAAACAATTGCAGCGAAAATTATGCGGATGGGTTACTTTTGGCCATCCCTATACCGCGATGTGGCGAAAATTGTTAAAAGATGCAAAAGTTGCCAAAGGCATGCCCCGCAGAACCGAATGCCAAGGCATGATATGATACCTGTCAATTCGCCATGGTTATTTCACAAATGGGCTATTGATATTGTAGGGCCATTTTCTGCAGGGCCTGGCAATGTTAAATTCCTGATTGTGGCAATCGATTATTTTACCAAATGGGTTGAAGCTAAGGCGGTCCGCACTATTACTGGTGTACAAGTGCGAAATTTTGTATGGGAATACATTGTTTGTAGATTTGGCATTCCGCGAAAACTGGTTAGCGATAATGGTGCACAAATAGCGAAAGATCCTTTCAAAACATGGTGCACTGATTTAAATATCATACAAAATTTTACGTCAGTAGCGCACCCACAAGCTAATGGCTTATGCGAAGTAACCAACTGTGATATAGTAAGCGGTATTAAAAAGAGGTTATGCGAAAAGCGAACTGGTTGGGTAGATGAATTACCCAATGTGTTGTGGGCACATCGCACAACTTTTAAAAAGAGCACAGGGGAAACACCTTTTAGTTTGGTATATGGTTCTGAGGCAGTAATTCCCGCAGAAATTCTGGTACAAACGCATAGAATAGTTAACTTTGAGGAAGAAGCGAATGATGCTGCGTTGAGCGAAAACCTGAATTTCATTGAAGAGCGGAGGTTAATGGCTACTATCAGAGAAGCGAATAATAAGCAGCAAATTGCTAAGTATTATAACAAAAGAGTGCGTGCTTTGTCTTTCGCTATAGGCGAATGGGTGCTGCGAAATAATGAAGCAAGAAGAGCAGAAAAGCTTGGAAAATTGGGTCCTAATTGGGAAGGCCCTTATCAAATTGTGACAATTAATGCGGCAGGTTCATATAAGCTCGCGGATATGGAAGGGCGAAATTACCTAATGCGTGGCATGCTGTTTTATTAAAGCGATATTATGCATAGCTTTGCGAAAACTATCGAGGATATATGTACAAAGTGCGAAATGGGATTCAAGGCATATGGCTGATATACTTGGTGTTTTTGTTTTTAATTTTTTGCAAGTCTTGATCACGCTTGTAATAATTTTAAAAATAAACACTTGTAAAAGTATGTGAAAAGTTTATCTGTGAAATGCGAATGATTATGAAATGTTTTACAGTTTGTTTCATAACGTTGTAGTATTTCACAAGTGTTTTGATAGCAAAGTGATGAAATTGCCCACTTTTGCATGCAAATTATTGCGAAAGAAATTTTATATCCTAAGTATTTGATTTTGCCAATACTTAGATGCTTCGTAATTGCTAATTAATTGCCTAAGGATCGTTTCGGAAGACTTAGAAGATTCATAACGTATAAATATATACGCATACAGATTGTTTCGCAAAAGTACGCATTTATTATGTGCACAATAATAAAAGTTGGAAATTGCAAAGGACAAGTTTGTGTTATGAATCCTGTTTACGAAAAAGCACTATATAAATAAAGAGTACTCGCGAATAAATATGAAAAAGTGAAGTTTCATTGATAACGGCGCAGAGATAGCTGCACACTAATTTCTACAATATTTTATTCTAGCTTAGATAAGTCAAGTTCAAAGATGTCTTTTAAAGTAGCATCATCTTTTTGACTTATTGCAGTAACTTTGTCAATTGGAATATCCGCTAAACTTGCTTGTGCAGTAGCAGCTGCTTCACGCGCTTCGGCAAGTGAACAAACGAGATCTCCAATGGCGGGAGGTAGTGGATCTGGTATGGTGCAATGTGGAGCAATTTCATCCAGAAACTCTACTCTCTCGCGCAGTCGTAAAGCAGCTGCGTAAGTAGAAAACAGAACATTCACGGGACGCGAGTTGAGAACCTTTTTAGCAAACTCCGGTAAGTGTTTGCGGAGTTGGGAGAACTCAAATTTCGCGGAGGCTGCAGAGGCCAGAGCATTGTCTCGCTCCGCAGTAAGCTTTAAAACCTCCTCTCGTAGTGAGGATATTGTTGTCTGAAGATTGTTTTGTTTGTCAGCTGCAGTAGACACTTGTAGCTTCAATTCATCTACCGTGGTTTTGGCCACGCTGAGCTCATAGGAGAGATCAACACAGCGTTTCTCGCTGTTTTCAGCTTTGATCCTCTCAGCATTGTACTTCTGCTGTTCGGCTTCAAGAACATTGAAAAATTGTTCTTGACGGCACATCACATCGTATGCCGAGTTGAAACACATATAAAAGTTTTGAACAAAACTGTTGTGCGCATCAAGCGCAGAGAGCTTAGAAAATTCGCGGCGAAGCTCGCCTGGAATGGCTAATTTCATCTGTTGACGCTGGTCAAGTGCAGCAGTAGCAGACGCATAAGTATACCCCGATAGGCCATCAATCCGCACCCCATACGAGTCTGGAGGAGTGCGGAACAGCTCTATAATCTGCTCCATGGACTGCGGGCTCGGGTAGCGTAGATTGAATGGTGAGCCTCCTATAAACCAAAACAATTATTATAGCAGTGGAATGTACGGTAAACAAGGTCATACATATGCGTAAAAGTACGTGATATACCAGTTTGTTTCTCCCCTTCATCATCCGATGAAATTGGATTATCGACCAAGGGAGTGCTTTGTTTAAGCTTCTTGCTCTGAGATGATGGTGGAGTTTGAAGTGGCCGTTTTCCGGAACTTGGCTGTGATGATGGCGACTTCGACTCAAATCAACGACAGGAATCACCTATTTTTCCTGCTTGATTTGGCTGCCGGAGGAAGATGTTGATTTAGATTCCGGACAGGTTATTAGTTTCGTAATAAGAGCCTTGGGATCTACCTTTCTATCAACTTCGTCAATCTTCATTTTTAATTACGAAGGAGAAGTGGTGGTTAAGAATTCGTAAAGGTTAATTGCGAATTTTTGTAATTGCGAAGTATGTTAGATAAAGCGAGTGAGACCTTGGTGGTTATGAATCATGATATATATAGGGGAAATAAGGGTGGCAATTGATTGTGTTAATTATCCGTTGTGATAACTCAAACGGTAATATTTGAGACAACGGGTGAAAACGGTAACTAACCTAAAGCGAAAGCGAAAATATTTAAATGTGAATAGCGGTTATGTTAAATGCGGAATTTTAGAGTTTATCATGATACATCTACTTCGCAAAATGAATCATAATAAATTGGGGGGACTTGATCATATACATGGCATTGTATATGTGTGTTTTATTTGCTAAAGGCTAAAAGCAGAATTATGCGGACTCTAAAGCTAAGATATGCAATATTCGCTGAAAATAAGTATAGCAGCTATATTTCCGCACAAATAAAGGACTGCGGTTTAATCCGCTGAGTTTCCGCAGATAGTTAAGTAATTCGCAGACCGCGGATATCTCGAATACTATAAATAGGGAGCTTGGCCTCTCATTTATGGGTTGTTGATTCTCTGCCATTTTGCCTAAGCCTTTGTGATTTTCACTTGTGATCTTGCCCAAGGAATTTTTACATCGCGCAAAGGTGAATTATGCTAATTAACAATCAAGACCGGGTCGGGGTGGTTGATCACTTGATAGTTAAAGTGAAAGACGATCATCGGGGCCCAAAATAATCATCAAACACTCCATCCTCCATCATAATCTTATTGCACTCAATCCGTAATTAAGTAACTTCATTAATTAAGGATTGATCACTATCCGTGCAAAGTGTACAAATTACAGTGACTATACACATAAAAAAGTTATTTGACTATTATATTATAGCAATTTCGTATAAACATGGACTACCCTGGTAATTTTTTCAAGTATCGAACGTTTCTATAATCAATTCGAATGCCCAACAATTATGACATATATATCCACTAAAATAGGCGTAAATGTAAAATGTATACTCCATGCTACGACTATTAGTTAACGGAAAATGCGCGTTAAGGTTTATAAAAATCTTGTACAATTCAATAACCGCTATATTAAAGTCAAATATAACCGTGATGTACATGTTGTTTTATGCATCCTAACTACAGAAGAACAGATAGATCAAAAGGCTACAGACACACACCACTTCCGAAGATCTCGCTTAGTGAGCCCGTAAACCAGATGTTCTGTCGTTAGCAAATTCCTCAGTTAATCTGTTTATTTGATGTTGATATAAGAATATCGATTGTACCTTCCTTCTTTATCTCCTACATTGAAGGCTTGTGAATGTGTGTATATTGTAACCTTATATTCAAGGTTGTGAAATTCGCTATTCGGGGATTAATCGGCCGAGACTTTGTAAGGATTAATCGACAATTCGGGGATTAATCGGAGATTAATCGGATTGTATTGTATACATTTAAATATTAAATTTTAATATTTATATGAGTAATTATAGGAAAAAACCATAAATATAAAGATAATTTTTAACATAGTTATTTAAAATTGTTTATTTTGCTTCAAAACTACAAAATTCTAGTTTAAATTCATGTTAAAATGTTAATAATTTTTTACTTTAATTTGATTATGAAATTCGATTTTGATCTTTCAATTCACGGCGAGACGGATTTTTGGAAATCAGAACGGATTGTTTCTAAAATTGATTAATCGAAGATTAATCGGCGAGTAATCGGGTTTTTTACAAATATTGTAGGCCTGTGAATGTGTGTATATTGTAACCTTATATGCGAAGTTAAGGTTTAACCTAATAACCTCTGTCAGTTATCTCTATTCACGATCACACAAAAACCCTTTCAAATTCAAATATCGTCATTGCGTTTCAACAAGTAAACCGTGCCGGTTTGGGCCGGATGAGATTTTGAAGGTAAAAAGTTCGTACTCTTTTGTTTGTTATCTGACATTTGTACAACCTTAGGGTTTCAAAACTGACTTCGATGTCAGTAAACCTAGTTTATCTTTTGATCGTAAAATATTTATGTACTGCAATTGTTATCAAACACAATACTTTTGATGGAAAATCAGTGAAAGTTTGATTATCTCTAATTGTAGCAATATTACAGTTGATGTGAACAATTAAATTAATCTAAAACGATGTTTATTCATTTCATGTAAGTGTTAAACCTAAAGCCGTTTATACTAATTTGATAATTGCATTATTATGAAACCTGGACTGAAATGCATTTGTGTGTTTAATCTTGAACTCTGTTTATTTTGAATTGCTTATACATATATATGAACCCTAGGAGCGATATGCAGTTATGTACAATTGGTATTTGCAGTATTAATTGGTGTTTGCCCCGCAATAATTTGTTGAGACGAAAATCGAACGTTTGTGTGTAGATAGACTGAACAACCTTCCTCCAAATATAATAGAAACCATCCTATGTCTTGTACCTATTCGAGAGGCTGGCAGGACATGTATTCTCCCTAAAGAATGGAGGTACAGTTGGACTAAGATCCCGAAATTTGTGTTTGAAGAGGATAATTTTAAGTGTCAACTGGTGAAAATAATAATTTATACAATGTTTTTTTATTTTTTATTTTAACATCAGTTTGGGATTACACGGGGAGATATTATATACCAAATTCTTCTACTGCACCAAGGTCCCATAGTAGAGTTGTCGCTCTCCATATGTGAGGCGGACACCTCTGTTGAAGTGGACCCGATAATATCTTTTTTGTCGAGAATAATGTCTTGAAGAAACTTCGTTTGGGTTATATGCACAGGATACCCTTAGATGTCTTCTCATTACAACAATTAACTGATCTGTATCTTCATATTGGTTGTATTCACTAACTAGATACATTCAACGGATTTAGTAGCATCACTACCTTAACTATAGATGATATAGATATCTCTAAGAAAGCACTTGCACGTCTTCTATCCAAGTGTCTATTACTGAAAACATTTAGTCTGGTAAGTATCAATTGCTAAAATATTCATCCGATATTAGATTTTATTATTTGACTCTATTTTGGAGTCAATAGCAAGCGTCGATTTATTGGCGTCTTGACTGCCGTTTAGAGCCTAAATTGAATCCCAAGCATGTTTTAAAACCCATGGAAATTTGATTCTACCATTTTCATGGCGTCTCAATTTTATTATAGTTTTATTATACTTTTTTTAAAAGAAAATTTTTTTTCTACTTTTTGGCCGGAAGTCCACTAGGAAGCAATCTCTTTATCCGTTGAATAGATAGAGGGATGACTTTCTCTACTTTTGAGAGTGTTTCACTCTGGGTGGGTGGAGAAATGACTTGTTTTTATTCTCGGATAGGGAAAAGATTGTCTACATCTCACCTCCCCATACACCACTCATGGTGGTATTGGGTTTATCAGTTATCTAGGAATAACGTTGATTGATTGATTGGTCTTTAAAAGTTGTAAATTACCTACTGTATTAATGGGTGTTTGAGCTGAAGCGTTTGAAGAAATCATCTTAAAGTTGTACTTGATGAGAATAACTTTTCGAGTATCAACCGATGACAAGTATATTTATATCAAGTTGTTACTACATTAACGTCCAACATCTGAGTACATTCTTTTGGTGTGGGCAGGTGACACCCAAATTGACCTTATCATACTTAATTTTTTGAACAAAACTTGGATTTGGTGACTGCAAATGTAGATGTGTCAACCTGCTAAATAATCCTTATAAGACAGTTTGAGCAGGTTATTTTTAATTTTGTCAAGATATAAGCATTTCTGTTGGTCTCTGAGATCCGTAATGAACATTATTATTATTAGTTGATTTCTGTTTTTTTTTTTTTTTTTTTTTTTTTTTTTTTTTTTCACTTTAAGGTATGCTAATTACATTTGCAGATCTATTCGAATAGTACTGTAGATTTTCATGACAAACTTGAAAGGTAAACGATCAGTGAAAATTTAGATTTTTGTATGAAGGTGGAAAATTTTGAGCTATACTTATGAATGGGTCAACATGGGTAACTTTCATTCTCTGACAGAACAATCATGTAAACGAAAATATTTATATATAAAAAAAATATCACCTTAACTGGAGAGAAATTTGCTCACAGTGAGTTACCTCTCAAGTCATTTTATCATATACATGTAGATAATTATAGAAATAATCATTTATTTATACTTTACACATTTCGACCCACAGCAAAAGTTACCCATATCGACCCATTACCAAATCTGCAGAGCACCTAGCTGCATCTGTGGACATTGTTTTCCCCTGAAGATGTTGGAATTCGGTACTTAATTAGTTGTTTATCTAAAGTCGGGAGAGTACGGATCAGGACTATTACAAGTCGTTATCAGTAAAGTCGAGATCATTCATTTAATAATTACTCGACCTCGAACTTGAATCAATACAAAGAGTCGTGTTTAAGCCCGAATAATGTGTTTTTGTCGCTTTCAAAATTAATGTTCATTTAATTTTTTCAATATTATTGTAACAAGTTAATTTTCAAGTTTAAGAGCATTTCGGTCTCCATTTCGGTGTCCATTTTTGACACTGAAATGGATTAACTGTGCGTCAGGTGGAGGTGTCCACAGTGTCCATTTCAGTGTCCATTTTTTATTTTTTTATTGATTATTATTATTTTATTTTAATAAAAATAAAATATAAAATATGTAAATGATTTATAATATAAACATTAAATTAAAAACTGTTTAGGCCAAAATAAGATAACCCAAAATAAAATAGCCCAATATAAAATTAAATAGGACCATTTTTAAAAACCTAAATTATCTTCTCTAGCTGGCGTATCTTCTTCCTTCTTCCAGACCTCCACCTTCCAACCTGCAAAAAAAAAAAAAAAAAAAAAAAAAAAGATTAAAAAACCAAAAATTAACAAGAAGAAAAAAGAGAGAGAGAGAGAGAGACAGTTGGATAACGGATAAAAATTAAAAAACAAGAGCTTCAACGGTCAAAAAATCCACCGTCTTGGTGGCGACATTGAAGATCGACGGTGGCGGCGACGGCGAGCGGTGTCGACCGACCGTCGATTCCGGCGTCGATTTTGGGGACGGTGAAATCGATTTATGTATACCGAGTGCTCTAAGTATGTATCAGACTTTTAACTTTTTCTTCCTTCTAACGTCACACACATATAAATAGCTACATCACCAATTCATTGTCTGAATTGAATTGATTAATCCTATTACTCCTTATTAGAATTATATAATACGGAGTAATTACATTGTTGTTGTTGAGGGTTGTAGATTTGTGAACAAAAAGTCTAAGAAAAAAAACATGCCGGGACCTCACGTTTGGCGACATGATGTCACTAAACGCGACGTGCATGGTTAAAATGTGACAAATGTGATCGAGCAGTTTTGGTTCTGGAGAATTAGGGGGATCGCGTTTGGCAACATGATATCACCATATGCGAACAGTTTTTGTTTTCTTATTTTGTACTCTCTATAAATTAAACCATTGGCCTCTTGTAACCCTAACACCTCCGAATTTATCACTAAAACTCTCTATGTTTGGTCGTGGATTAAACTAATAGCAATATTGGATATAACTACATTTGTGTGTTTTTTACATTTCTCGCACTTTATTTAATTGTTATCTTGTGTGTTCTTGTGATTAATCTATTTGTTGCTCGGTGGGTGATAACCATGGTTATCAGGTTCTACTCACTAAACTCCTACACTTGTAATATGTACACTAAGACCCTTGTACTACCTAGATTCAATACTATCATCCATATTTGACACAATGTCATCTTCCAAAGAGCTAGTACAACAGAAACAATTGAAAGTTCATTACATACGATACAATTATAAATAAAGTTAAATACGTACAACAACAAAAATTCAGTAAAGTTTAATACATTTCCAAACAGTTAATCCTATAGCTTTGTTATAATGGACGTATAATTAAAGGATCATACAAATCTTTAAACTAAGATCAATTAACCAAAGTAACTACATGAACAAAACACTGTTAATTAACAATTAACACAAAGTTGTTTCGTCACTAATTACATCTCTAATACGACATCTTTCTTAGAACCATTTCTGCTACTACTACAAAGACTCCACTGATCCGAAACTGCAGTGGACGAAGCACATGAAACCGCAGATTCATTCCCACATTTAGCAACAGTTCTCACATTCTCAATCAACTCTTGTGTCCTTCCTTCTTGTGACAAAATCTCCAACAATTGTTCAGGACTAATCACCAATTTCACCTTCCAAAACCCACTCCCATTATGATTATGATTATGATTATTTCTGGTATCATGAGTATACGATCTTTTAAACGTTCTACGGCTATCGAACGACATCCTGTAAGGGGCTGGTGTGTTAACAGGAAGACTATTTGATCTCACATGACCAACTTTTGTCCCTCTTCTTTTATCAAGTGGTAAAAGGTAGTAGGAGTTACCCGGGACTAAAAACTCATGATGAGGAACCGGTTTATAAAAAAGATCGGTTCCTCGAAACAGAGCGTGGCCCGGGAACTCGTCGGTGATGCATTCGGGCGTCAAGGGAGCGTAGAATTCCATAATTCCTCCGGTTGAGTTGATTACTTTGATAATTCTATCATCTTCTGATGGACCTCCAAATAGACAATTGCCCATGAATCAATATAGAAAATGTTTTTTTTTGGTTAGAAAAAAAAAAAAAAAGAATGACTGAAGAATGGATTAATGATTGTGATAATAATGTGAAGGAAGGGAAGGGGTAATGATGGAAAAGGAGGGAAAGTGAAAGGTGGTGTGTCGTCGGTGGGATGCTTCTTTAAGCTTTACTTTATCCGACCATTCCCAAAAAGAATGAAAGAAACTTATCACTATTTATTTATTTATTTTATTTATTTTATTTGTATTTGTTTGTTCCAAATGAATATTTATTTAATTAATTATAAGAGTCTATTAGACCACTCCCAACGGATCGCCATGGAGCCGCCATCCACCACCGCCCTCGAGGGCGCCATTGGCAATGGTCCGCCATGGCCCCTCCCTCCTCCGCCCTCACCTTAATCGCCCTGCACCATTTCCTGGGATAGCACATGGCATGACACCGCCATGCATATTATTTTGTTTGTTTTTGCCATTTAAACGGCTATATTGCCGTTTGAATTTTTTTTTTTGTATTTTTTTTTTTTTTTAAAACATACTCCCACTATATAACTACCATTCAACCTTACAACAAACACACACAATTTACTTTCATTTCATACTCTAAAATACTCACACAATTAAACTACACACTTTTAAAATGCCTCCAAAAATTCATAGTCTTACTCAAATGGCGGTTGACGCTGCTGGGAGTGTGGATTTTAATAAATTTGATGACGGTGTCATGGTTGGCAATGGTGTGTTATGGGAGTGTTATGTGAGGAAGTGGTGAGAAAGGAGGAGAGAGAAAGCTGATGTGGCGCTGAGGAAGTGCCCATGACGGCGTCATGGTTGGGAGTGGTCTTATGGCAATAGGAAAAAAATTTCTTGCTTTATTTGTTCGTTATTACATTAGTGGGGTATTTAAGAGAATCAAAACTAGAGCAACCTACTTTTTTTTTAATGGCATATTTTCGCATCGAATACTCTCATTTGCGACACACGCACGCTAGGTAAAAAACTCCAAGAATTGACCCGGGTTGCTTGGCAACTAATCGCGAATTCCGAGTTGCTTGGCAGCTAATCGCAGAAAAATCCTGAAGAAACCTCCCCCTTATTGGAATTGAACCCGGATTACTTGACAACTAATCGCGGATCCCCATACGAAGGCTTGAAAACCACGCAGGCAATGTCTTGGTGGTTAAACTAGAGCAACCTACTTAGTATTCATATTTGTTATGAGGCGGTCTCGAGACGTGCGACATCTAATGCGACTCTTGTTATGGAGCGTTGCGGGGGTATTGTAGGGGTGTTGTTGAGGGGCACGAGGCTTAAATTCAAAGGGCACACAATGGAAATTGTGCGATATGGTATCATTCGCTAGTTACTTATTTGTTTCTCTCTTCTCCCTTTTCTTGTTTTTCTTCTCTCAAATTTCAATTATATTTTATCATATCATTCGCAACCTTTTACAACAATATCTCACAACACTACCGTAAGACAATTTGTTGTGGAAATGACAAATGTTGCGGTGTTGTGGAGTTGTAGGGGTAATTACGCTGACGCGACAATGTTGTCGGAAAGATGGGGCACTGTGGTACGTAAATGTTTTGTTGTAGTGTCATGGAGTGTTGTGGGTGATGTAGTAAAATATAATTGACGACGTTGTCCATGCATAGTTTATGATCCAACAAAAGGTCATTCCCACCACATTTCCACGTCGACATAATTCTCCTCTACAACTACACATCACCCACAACACTCACTACAACTCACCTCATCACAACCTTTCACAATCAATCACATTACTCACATACTACCGAATCATTGCCGGAGTGATATACGAGGGGGTGACCTGTTTTTCCTCAACGAGTAGGCGGAAGTTTGATTCCAAGGGTCAGGATCTAATTGGTATTGCTAGCAATTAGCTTATCGGAGGGGTTTTTCCCAACCTTCTACCGTACTGGAAGGGTTGTTGCGATTTGGGTTTTCTCATAACGCATGTGTGGATGGCATATGATAGCGAAAGTGGTAAGTCCTCTATGGGTGATGCCGATACTGCCGTTAAAAAAATCACATTACTCACACACTCTACAACACTCACTACAAGAAAAATGGTCATGGTGACGATCTTTAAGTGATGACTTATATTTTAGTTAATAATATAATAATGTTATTTAATTTCCATTTAAAAGTCGTCACTAAATTTTGATTACTATGCAGTATTAGTTACCAAACAATGGTCACTATATTGATCAATTTTAGTATTTTGATCTCTAATAATGTCTTGTAATGGATCTATATTAACAAGAAGTGATGTAACGACCCGTCAAAATCGCTATTGACGCGGCACGTTAATCATTGATTCCACAGTGAGGTTTTGACCTCTATATGATACGTTTTGATAAAATATTGCATTCATTAAAATAAGTGACTTTCTAAACATAGAAAGTTATAAACATGTGGGCGAGTGCTTAGGTATAAGCAAAACCCCAAAATACATAAGTCTTTAATTTACAGGTTGACATCACAGTCCAATTATTTATTACACAACGCAGTTTTATTTTGAATGCAATAAACTTTGTACAAAGCATGAGAGACTCCATGCAGGCAACAAGCACATCACAGCGGAAGCATTCTAAGGACCTGAGAATAAAACATGCTAAAAAGTCAACACGAATGTTGGTGAGTTATAGGTTTAATTGCTCGAGTCATAAACATATATAAAGATAGACCACAAGATTTCATCAAAAGTTTATCAATAGATTCTACGTAACAGAGCACCCTGGTAACTAAACTTAACGCTATAGTGATAATTACCCCATTCGTTTTAATACACGCAAACCAACGTGTCTTAAACTCAAATAATATACGTCCGTTAAAAGGCTAGCGCTCTAGCTCGGACGGGGATGTCAAGCCCTATGGATCCATATACAATTATTCGCGCCCACCAGTCCATATCCTATGTACTGGCAGCTACTAGTTACCAAAGCTAAGGGATTTTCGGTTTAACTCAGTGTAGAATTTTGTATGTACTTGTGTCTTATTGCGTTTAAAATAAATTGCATGTATTCTCAGCCCAAAAATATTTAAAGTATTTAAAAAGGGAGACTATAACTCACAGTTCAATATTGCGATTCAATATTGTAGGCAAATTGCGTAGACGTAATGATGGTAGATGACTGTATGGTTGGTCTTGGATTCAAGAACAATACCCCGAACAATACCCAATATTTCCTTATTTTAAAACGGTTTGAAACCCGAATTAAAAATACCCTCGAATATACTTTATTATTATTAAACTTAAAATTAAAATTATAATTATAATTATAATTATAAAATAACGTACATATATATTTATGAAATATTTCGTCGAGCGAAACTGCGTATTTATATTACTTTTCGATTTACTGTAGCTCATGCGATCGCATGAGTTTTCAGTGTTTTTGCCATGCGATCGCATGGCCGCCTTTTCTGTTTCTGTTTGCTAGTTCGTCGACATCAAATAGTATTTACTGTAGCAAATAGTGTTTACTGTAGCAAATAGTGTTTACTGTAGCAAATAGTGTTACTGTAGCAAATAGTGTTTTACTGTAGCAAATCACTGTAGCAAAGTCGTTTTCACTGTAGCACTGTAGCAAAATACGGTTTCACTGTAGCAAATAGTGTTTTACTGTAGCAAAGTCATTTTTACTGTAGCAATTAATGTTTTACTGTAGGAAAGTCGTTTTTACTTGTACATCTTATAATATATATATATATATACATACATATATGTATATTTACATAATATTAAATCATAAAGAGAATTGTTTTAAATTAGTCGAAATTTTTCGGGTCATCACAGTACCTCCCCGTTAAATAAAATTTCGTCCCGAAATTTTGAGTAGTACCTGTTTCATGAGCGATATCAGTGAACAAATGTGGATACTTTTGCTTCATTTGATCTTCACGTTCCCAAGTAAACTCGGGTCCTCGTCTTGCGTTCCAACGAACTCTAACTATCGGTATTTTGCTTTGTTTTAATTGTTTGACCTCACGGTCCATGATTTCAACAGGTTCTTCGATAAAATGGAGTTTATCATTGATTCGTATTTCGTCAAGAGGAATTACGACATCCTCTTCAGCTAAACATTTCTTCAAATTTGACACGTGAAATATGTTGTGAACACTACTAAGTTCTTGCGGTAGCTTTAATCGATAAGCAACTGTTCCAATTCTTTCCGTGATTTCAAAGGGTCCTACGTACCTATGACTTAGCTTTCCTCGTTTACCGAATCGTACAACGCCTTTCCAGGGTGACACTTTCAACATGACTTTGTCGCCCACTTGAAATTCTAGCGGTTTTCTTCTTACATCAGCATAACTCTTTTGGCGACTCATGGCCGTTTTCAATCGCTGTTGTATTTGAATGATCTTTTCGGTGGTTTCATGAATAATTTCTGGTCCAGTAAGTTGTCTTTCTCCTACTTCACTCCAACAGATAGGAGATCTGCACTTTCTACCGTAAAGTACTTCAAATGGCGCTGCGTTGATGCTCGTATGATAGCTGTTATTGTATGAAAATTCTGCCAACGGTAAGTGTCGATCCCAACTGGTTCCAAAGTCAATCACGCATGCCCGTAACATGTCTTCCAATGTTTGTATTGTTCTTTCACTTTGACCATCTGTCTGTGGGTGATAAGCGGTGCTCATATCTAATCGAGTTCCCAATGCTTTTTGTAATGACTGCCAGAAACGTGATGTGAATCGGGTGTCGCGATCAGATATGATAGAGATGGGCACACCATGCCTGGAAACTACTTCCTTCAAATATAGGCGTGCTAATTTCTCCATACTGTCTGTCTCCTTTATTGGTAGAAAGTGAGCTGATTTAGTTAGACGATCAACTATCACCCAAATAGTATCATGACTACTTGCAGTCCTTGGCAATTTCGTAATGAAATCCATGGTTATTCTTTCCCATTTCCACTGCGGAATTTCTGGTTGTTGCAGTAATCCTGACGGCTTTTGGTGCTCAGCTTTGACCTTTGCACACGTTAAACATTTGCTTACATAAGTAGCAATTTCTGTTTTCATATTAGGCCACCAATAAAACTTCTTGAGATCGTGGTACATTTTTCCGTTTCCTGGGTGAATTGAGTACCTCATCTTGTGTGCTTCATCCAGTACTAGTTGCCTTAGGTTACCATGTTTTGGTACCCATATCCTACCAGCAAAATACAGGGTTCCATCGGCTTTTTCTTCAAGTTGTTTTTCTAACCCTTTGCTTATTTCGCCTTTTTTGTTTTCTTCTTTTAAAGCCTCTAACTGTGCTGCTTGAATTTGCTTTGTGAGATCAGTACGAATTGTAATATTCAAAGCTCGGACCCTAAGAGGTTTTACTCTTTCTTTTCGACTTAGGGCATCAGCTACAACATTAGCCTTTCCGGGGTGGTAACGGATTTCACAATCGTAATCGTTTAACAACTCTACCCAGCGACGTTGTCTCATATTGAGTTGTTTTTGATCAAAAATATGCTGAAGACTCTTATGGTCGGTGTACACTGTACACTTGGTGCCATATAGATAGTGTCTCCATATTTTGAGTGCAAAAACTACAGCTCCAAGTTCCAAATCGTGTGTCGTATAGTTCTTTTCATGAATTTTTAGTTGTCGTGAGGCATATGCGATAACTTTTGTGCGTTGCATTAATACACATCCTAAACCTTGGCGCGAAGCGTCACAATAGATCACGAAATCATCATTTCCTTCTGGTAATGACAAAATGGGTGCAGACGTTAACTTCTTCTTTAATAACTGGAATGAAGATTCCTGTTCCGTGGACCAATCATATTTCTTTCCCTTTTGAGTCAATGAAGTTAAGGGTTTAGCGATTCTAGAGAAATCTTGAATGAATCTTCGGTAGTAACCAGCAAGACCTAAGAATTGGCGAATTTGTGTTGGAGTCTTCGGGGTTTCCCATTTACTAATGGCTTCGATCTTGGCGGGGTCAACTTTAATTCCATGTTTACTGACAACATGGCCCAAAAATTGTACTTCTTGTAACCAGAAATCACACTTCGAAAATTTTGCGTACAATTCTTCTTTCTTGAGTATCTCCAGTACCAGTCTTAAGTGTTGCTCATGTTCTTCCTTGTTCTTCGAGTAAATCAATATGTCGTCGATAAAAACAATGACAAATTTGTCTAAATACGGTCTACAGATGCGATTCATTAGATCCATGAATACTGCTGGAGCATTAGTTAATCCAAAAGGCATGACTAGAAACTCATAGTGACCGTAACGGGTTCTGAACGCGGTTTTAGGAACATCTTCTTCCTTCACTCTCAGTTGATGATATCCGGAGCGTAGATCAATCTTAGAATAAACACTTGATCCTTGCAATTGATCAAACAAATCATCAATCCTCGGTAATGGGTACCGATTCTTGATCGTTAATTTGTTTAATTCTCGGTAATCTATGCACATTCTCATAGATCCATCCTTCTTCTTGACGAACAGAATAGGAGCACCCCAAGGTGAAAAACTAGGACGAATAAATCCACGGTCCGATAATTCTTGCAACTGGTCTTGTAATTCTTGCATTTCTGAAGGTGCAAGTCTATATGGAGATCGGGCTACAGGTGCAGCTCCTGGTATGAGATCAATCTGGAATTCTACACATCTGTGTGGAGGTAGCCCTGGTAATTCTTCTGGAAATACTTCGGGATATTCTCTTACAACCGGCATGTCATTAATGCTTCTTTCTTCAGTATCGATCTTCTTTACATGTGCCAGAATAGCATAACAACCTTTTCTTATAAGTTTCTGGGCCTTCATACAGCTGATAAAGTTCAGCTTTGAGTTGCTCTTCTCCCCATAAATCATTAATGACGTTTCATTCTTCCGAGGGATGCGGATTGCTTTCTCAGCGCAAACAACTTCCGCTCTTGTTTTGGACATCCAGTCCATGCCAACGATTACGTCAAAACTTCCTAATTCTACGGGTATCAAATCGATTTTGAAGGTTTCACCAGCGAGATTCATTTCGCAACCATGGCAAATTTTATCGGCTTTTATCAGTTTACCATTAGCTAATTCAATAGTATATTTATCGTCTAGAGGTAATGATGCACATTTTAGTTTAAAACTAAAGTCTTTACACATATAACTTCTATCAGCACCCGTATCAAACATAATAGAAGCTAGTTGATTATTAACGGTAAACGTACCCGTGACAAGATTAGGATCCTCACGTGCTTTACTAGCACTAACATTAAATGCCCTCCCACGTGCGGGTTCTTTGTTCTTCTCCTTATCAGGGCATTGATTTATAAAGTGACCAGACTTCCCGCATCCAAAACATTTCTTGACATCGGTCAGTTTTGTCTTTACTTCAGAAACGGTGGCATAACAATCTTTCGCCACATGTCCTTTCTTGTTGCACTTATCACAGACCACTTGACAATAACCTGCATGATGTGTGTAACATCTTTTGCAGAACGGATGGGGTCCCTTATAGTTTGGACTTGCAGTTGCCCCATCTTGTTTACCTTTAAAAGTTTCTTGTTTCTTCAGGTGAGTACTTTTGCCCTTATAGTCTTCCCATTTCCTCTTTCCTTCAGTTGTCTTGACTTCGGTAATTGGTGCCTTTATCGAACTCTCTGTGATCTGGTCCATGAGTTGGTGTGCCATTGTCATGGCTTCCTGCATCGTATTTGGTTTGGACGATGTAACATTTCCTTTGATATTGATCGATAAACCGTCAATATACATTTCTATCTTTCGTTTCTCGTTTGGCACCAATTCGGGACACAACAAGGCTAGTTCCATGAAACGCTTTTCATAGTTATTGAGATTCGCGCCGATAACCTTCAGATTACGTAACTCAGATTCCATTTTTCTGATCTCGTTTCGAGGACAGTACTCCTCGATTAGCATCTTTTTCAGTTCTTCCCAAGAGATATCATATGCCGTATCTATTCCTTCTGCTTTAGCATAATTGTTCCACCAAGTAAGTGCACCATCTTGCAACGTGCACGAAGCATACTTTGACTTGTCTTCGTTCGCACAATTACTGATTTTGAAAACGGACTCCATCTTTTCAAACCATCGGGTTAGACCGACTGGTCCCTCAGTTCCACTAAACGTCTGTGGTTTGCATCCTTGAAAAGTTTTGTATGAGCATCCGTTTCGTGAATTTGTGTTTACGGCTGCTACTTTGGCTGCTGCTTCGGATGTTGCTTTTGCTGCTTCGGTTGCAGCAATTCTTTCATTCACACGTTTCTCGACTAGTTGCTCAAACTCAGCATCCGACATTTGAGACATGTTTCTTCAATAAACACAACAGATATAATTTAATCATATAGAATATTATAGGTAAAATGAGTTGTCAATAGTTAATCGTAGCATATTAATAATATGAACCGATTATTATAAAAGCCTTTTCTTCTTATTAGCATTTTATAATTATTTCTAGTGTATTACCTACCCGTTAAGTTCATACATAATAGCTAGTACAAGGAATTAACTACTAAAATCCTAATAATATTCCACTATGAAAAATTATAGCGAGTTACTACATTATTATGTAATAATAATAATAAGAAGTAGTAATAATACAAATAATCATTCCATGCATTTATTATTAATAAACCAAAATAATACAATACCATACAATACTGATATTTTACATATGCTTATTTTACATAACAAGATAGAGTAGCACACATAAGTAATAAAATAGCGCATGGAAGATTTATGGTTGCGAGGTCGTTCATTCAGAACTATCAGAAACTTCTTCCCATTTGGTTCTCTCTGCCAATTGTTTGTGTGCACATGGTCCGACAGACATTCTGGCAGTGTATTTTATTTTTAGTTGGGGTTTTGAGGTACCTGTTACCTCAGTGGGTTTTATACAATAAGGGTGGTTACGGATCGAATGGTCCTGTTCTTTTTTAATAACTAAGGACATTTTATTATTGTGGTTGTTTTTATTATCTATAGCAAGTTGGAATTTCTCCTTAGTGATCTCTTTTATTTCATTAGCGAAATCCTCCTCCTTACTGATCTCGTCTGATGACGAACTGTCTGAGTCATGTGTAGGAGAATATGATGACGAACTGCAAGAATATGTACCGGTGGTCATGAACCGAAATCTGCCAGGCGTAATCGGCACAACCCGCCCGTCGGCGGTATATCTGGACCAATGTCCATATTTGTTTAGAAATGGACGATCCTCGTTTACTCCAGGGATCATGGGTCCATGCCAACGATACTGTGGCTCCGGGAAACTAAAGCTGGGTGGAGCTGGAACCACCTCTGGGTTTACCGGGAGTTGAGATTCCCCGGCTAACACAATTTCTTCTTTAATAGGTATTGGAACGCCCTTTTCAGTTGTGGATAGAATAGATTCAGTGTCCGATTCCGAGTCGTACAAAATGATAGGATTAGAGGAAGTCATCTATCACATAATTGAAACATCGTTAATACGTTAGCATATAAATATATCACATATAATGTTTTTGACCAAATAATAAGCAAAAATCAGGAAAAACAGATATGGTCATAGTCCAGACTCACTAATGCATCCTAACAATTACCAGTTAAACAAAATAATGTAATTTCTGGTTCCCTATGACCTCAAGCTCGGATACCAACTGTAACGACCCGTCAAAATCGCTATTGACGCGGCACGTTAATCATTGATTCCACAGTGAGGTTTTGACCTCTATATGATACGTTTTGATAAAATATTGCATTCATTAAAATAAGTGACTTTCTAAACATAGAAAGTTATAAACATGTGGGCGAGTGCTTAGGTATAAGCAAAACCCCAAAATACATAAGTCTTTAATTTACAGGTTGACATCACAGTCCAATTATTTATTACACAACGCAGTTTTATTTTGAATGCAATAAACTTTGTACAAAGCATGAGAGACTCCATGCAGGCAACAAGCACATCACAGCGGAAGCATTCTAAGGACCTGAGAATAAAACATGCTAAAAAGTCAACACGAATGTTGGTGAGTTATAGGTTTAATTGCTCGAGTCATAAACATATATAAAGATAGACCACAAGATTTCATCAAAAGTTTATCAATAGATTCTACGTAACAGAGCACCCTGGTAACTAAACTTAACGCTATAGTGATAATTACCCCATTCGTTTTAATACACGCAAACCAACGTGTCTTAAACTCAAATAATATACGTCCGTTAAAAGGCTAGCGCTCTAGCTCGGACGGGGATGTCAAGCCCTATGGATCCATATACAATTATTCGCGCCCACCAGTCCATATCCTATGTACTGGCAGCTACTAGTTACCAAAGCTAAGGGATTTTCGGTTTAACTCAGTGTAGAATTTTGTATGTACTTGTGTCTTATTGCGTTTAAAATAAATTGCATGTATTCTCAGCCCAAAAATATTTAAAGTATTTAAAAAGGGAGACTATAACTCACAGTTCAATATTGCGATTCAATATTGTAGGCAAATTGCGTAGACGTAATGATGGTAGATGACTGTATGGTTGGTCTTGGATTCAAGAACAATACCCCGAACAATACCCAATATTTCCTTATTTTAAAACGGTTTGAAACCCGAATTAAAAATACCCTCGAATATACTTTATTATTATTAAACTTAAAATTAAAATTATAAAATAACGTACATATATATTTATGAAATATTTCGTCGAGCGAAACTGCGTATTTATATTACTTTTCGATTTACTGTAGCTCATGCGATCGCATGAGTTTTCAGTGTTTTTGCCATGCGATCGCATGGCCGCCTTTTCTGTTTCTGTTTGCTAGTTCGTCGACATCAAATAGTATTTACTGTAGCAAATAGTGTTTACTGTAGCAAATAGTGTTTACTGTAGCAAATAGTGTTTTACTGTAGCAAATAGTGTTTTACTGTAGCAAATCACTGTAGCAAAGTCGTTTTCACTGTAGCACTGTAGCAAAATACGGTTTCACTGTAGCAAATAGTGTTTTACTGTAGCAAAGTCATTTTTACTGTAGCAATTAATGTTTTACTGTAGGAAAGTCGTTTTTACTTGTACATCTTATAATATATATATATATATACATACATATATGTATATTTACATAATATTAAATCATAAAGAGAATTGTTTTAAATTAGTCGAAATTTTTCGGGTCATCACAGTACCTCCCCGTTAAATAAAATTTCGTCCCGAAATTTTGAGTAGTACCTGTTTCATGAGCGATATCAGTGAACAAATGTGGATACTTTTGCTTCATTTGATCTTCACGTTCCCAAGTAAACTCGGGTCCTCGTCTTGCGTTCCAACGAACTCTAACTATCGGTATTTTGCTTTGTTTTAATTGTTTGACCTCACGGTCCATGATTTCAACAGGTTCTTCGATAAAATGGAGTTTATCATTGATTCGTATTTCGTCAAGAGGAATTACGACATCCTCTTCAGCTAAACATTTCTTCAAATTTGACACGTGAAATATGTTGTGAACACTACTAAGTTCTTGCGGTAGCTTTAATCGATAAGCAACTGTTCCAATTCTTTCCGTGATTTCAAAGGGTCCTACGTACCTATGACTTAGCTTTCCTCGTTTACCGAATCGTACAACGCCTTTCCAGGGTGACACTTTCAACATGACTTTGTCGCCCACTTGAAATTCTAGCGGCTTTCCTCGTTTTCACTGTAGCACTGTAGCAAAATACGGTTTCACTGTAGCAAATAGTGTTTTACTGTAGCAAAGTCATTTTTACTGTAGCAATTAATGTTTTACTGTAGGAAAGTCGTTTTTACTTGTACATCTTATAATATATATATATATATATATATACATACATATATGTATATTTACATAATATTAAATCATAAAGAGAATTGTTTTAAATTAGTCGAAATTTTTCGGGTCATCACAAGTGATCAGCCTATTTTGATCACTAACTTGGTTTAGTGACTAATTTAGTCTTATTAGTGACGAATAACTCTCATCATTAAAATATTTTTTTCTTGTATTGACTACGCCACAACATTTATCACAAAGACCTCTCATTTTCACAACTTCATCACATTAGTGTAATCTACTTCTACAACTCCACAACACTACACCATTACATTGGTGTTTACCAAAATGAGTGGTCCTGCGAGTAATAGAACTTGTCACGGTTGCATGGTAAGCTGGTGTGAAACAACTTATTTGGACATCTAATCATTAGTTAACGTACGTCTTCACTAATTGGGGTACTGAATTAATATATAATGACTTACAGTTAACTTATTTTTAGACTAAAAAAATACTAGTAATGTCAACTTGACTTGCCAACATTTGATTCGATTCGGTTCCAAAATGGCTCGATTTGAGACTTTGGGTTAGTTTTTAGCATGTGGAGGCAATGATAAACACCCGACATTGGATCCATGCCATTTTGACCAGTCAATTATTAGATCTTGATTGATGTTTTTTGGTGGTCCATTTCGCATGAGGTGTTTGATCTTTATCTATTAATCAAAAAAAAATTGTATGAAATTGTGGCATGAAAGATGCCAAAATTAGGTTCGAAGATAGGAGTTTTATGGTTACTTGGCACATCATCTTTATTTCATATCATGAAAAAATAGGTATATTTATATTATTAATTGAAAATTGCATGTTATAGTCAAAGTGTACATACCACCTTAACCATTCAATGATGTCAAGTATCATTTGTTATATTTTTGGCTGAATAACAATATATGCTTAATTAATAAGGATAAGTGTGTGCATGTAGCTATTATTGTTATTATATTAAATCATAAAAGTAAAACTACTTCAAATCTTCCTACAGTATTCACTAGGTGAAAGGAAATAGTGATCTTGATTAATTAATGAGGTTGCAATAAAGGAAGGTAATGGCGTAAATTATGGGGGTACAGAATCCACTTAACTAGTGGCGAAAGCACTAGTACATTGTCATATTGTATACCTTCTAATCAAACACTTGTAAGCATCTTTTTACATTCTTTTTAAACATCACTCCGCTTAATTAGCTAGAATAAGAATTCGAAGTAAAATATTGCATGGCAGAATGAACCTCAAACAAGAATATTACAGTACTTGGTACGTACAAACCTCGTGAATCAACAATGTTAATAGGCCCCATAGACTACCATATCATTATCAACATATTCATTTTTCAAACTAGCCCATATCAAAAATGCTAATATCTATAAATCTTAGGCTCACATTAACAAAGCCCAATTCCACGTTCTTTTCTGTTCAACATTTTCCACTTTTATCTTCCCATATTTTCTCATCCAGGCCTCAGCATTTCCAAATACCAATTCAGATCTACAATTATTCCCCCAATAGTATGATTGATTTTTAAGTCCTAACTAATACAAATATATAAGTAATGAAGTAGTAAGTATTGCAAAACCGTCACAAATAGCTAATAAACATTTTTTAATACACTAGAATTATAAACAATTTAAGAATAGCTACTCCGAAATTCTGACGAGGCGGTATTTGTGATATTTCTGGTTGAGTTTATTGGTAGTTAAATGCTATGCAATACACATAAATAACCGGTCAGTGATCGCCACCATTTCTTCCATAAAGTTCATACTACATCAAAATTCAAATTTTAGTCAATTTCCGTACTCATCAACTCTTCCTTTTTTCATTCTTATAATAAAATGAAGATATATCTGGAAGTTTCAATCATCAATTGCCAACGAGGCAACAATGAGAGTTGTGTAGCCTGTCATTTTACACTCCACGCACAAAAAAAAAACACCTTACAAAGTCGTGCGTAGTGGGCGTTGTCTGTTGCCAATTTATTTTGTTACCGGTTGAACGATCTTCAATGATTTGAACCAATTTGGCGCCGAAATTACGGTTTGCTACTATAGAATCAACAATCATGATGATTTGATTCATGAATCTTTGTTTCTCCGGTGGATTTCAATTAAGGAGGATTTGGGGTATCATGTAGCGTATCATATAAAGTGTGTAAGCCGCTAACTGTTACTCAAATTTGGAACCCCTAATTTCCATCAGATGTGGCGTGTATTTCCTAAAAGCTGATATAATTTAGAGGCAATTCAGTCACACTATTACAAATTATATCTTAATGATGTCATTAAAATGATATGTTTGTCATGATCAACCTAAATTTAATAAGTGGATGACTTAGATTAATTTTATTCTCCTTGAATGACTCTTTTATGGGTTTTATATAGTATAGATTTTTTATTCACACGTACCAATTTAATGTTTGAACATGTAAATATTTTTTATAGTATTAACAAATTTCATTCTTTATACGGATGGAAATATATGAATGAAGTGAAACTTATACGACAAATTGGTACGTGGTCCTAGTTGGTCAAACTTAATACAACAACAACAAAACTCAATATCACATGAGTGGTGATGGAGATGTAGATAATTCTTCCCATATCTTTGAATAAAGAGAAGTCATTTCTTCACCCAGAGTGATACACTCCAAAAAGTAGAGAAATTCATCATTCTCTCTCTTCGACTGATAAAGATATTGCTTTCGAATTGACTTCCGATCAATAAGTAGGAAAAATTTTTATAAAAAAAAGTAAAATAAAAAATAAAAATGAGACACCATGAAAATGGTGGGATAAAATTTCCATGAGTTTCAAATCATGCACATTCAATTTAATCTTTAAGCAACAGTTAAGTCACCAATAAATAAACGTTTGCGATTTACTTAATTAATAGAGTCAACGGTTAAACTTAATGTCAAATATATATATGGTGCATGTGATTGGTCCAATGGGAATATTGGACATGAAATTTCCGTACGCAATAAATCCATCTATATATACGGTGCATGTGATTGGTCCAATGGGAATATTTGATTTTGATCAAATTTGAAAACTTCGTACGTAACTAAGTAATCCACCCACATTTTTTTTACGGCGAAAATATATATATATATATATATATATATATATATATATATATATATATATATATAAGGGTAGGATCAAGATGGAAGTAACAAATCGGGGGGAAGCGGGGGGAATCAAAAAGTTTTTTTTTTTTTTCGTTTTTTGAAAAAACTTTGTTCACGAACATTATAGATGAGATGAAAATATGAATATTTAGTAGAGACACTTGGTGATAAATGTTTTTATTTTGGCGGGAAAACGCTCGAAGAAGTAATATATAACAATTATCGTGTTTTTCGAGCGTATTTTGATGTTTTAGCTATTGGGGTTTAGATATTAGGGTTTAGATATTAGGGTTTATAGGGTTTAGAAATTTAGGGTTTAGGGTTTAGATTTATAATTTAGATTGAGTTTTTAATACGAACGGTTTAGAGTGTAGGGTTTAGGGTTTAGGGTTTAGGGTTTGGTGTTTTGGGTTTATGGAATAAACTCAAAACACCAAACCCTAAACCCTAAACTCTAAATCGGGCTAAATTTTACTTCACAAAACGTGAAAAGATGTTCATATTCTTCACGAACAATATTATCTTGAATGTTATTTTTGTCGATCGTTTTCCCGCTTAAATAATAACATTCATCACGAAGTGTCTCTTCTAAATGTTCATATTTTCGTGTGATCTTGATGCCGGAAAAAAAATTCAAAAAAAACGAAAAAAAAAAATTTGCTTCCCCCCGCTTCCCCCGATTGGTTACTTCCCCATTGATCCTGCCCCTATATATATATATATATATATATATATATATATATATATATATATATATATATATATATATATATATATATATATATATATATATATATATATATATATATATATCCGGTGGTACATATAAACGACAATAATTGAAATTGTAAGGGTTCCCTCTGATTATCCTACAAACATTTGACGAAAACACTGATTAAAAGAGAGCGAGCACATTGAAAATGTAATGACACAACAAGCGTATAACCACCAAACCTAAATCTAAACACTACATAACCCCGGGCACGTATCTAACGCCACAATCTCCACTACTTAAAAGCCGCACACTATAATGAACGTCGACCACTCCAGCAGCACCTAACATGTTACTCTCCGTACTAGTGTATTCAGAGGCGGAGGCATATAGGAGTTAATGTGAGCACGTGACACCATCCAAATGTCCACTAATTCACAACCCATCAATCCTTTTAGTCTAAAAAAGTAGGGCTTTGTGTAGGTGACACCATCAAAATTTTGATGTGCACCGTTTTTTGAGAACTAGCGCCCCAATTTTTGTAACCAGCCTATATATTTTCTTTAGAAGCCCATTACGTGAAACTTCAATTAACAAAATTTATGTTCTCTTTATGTTTTTAGCATATATATATATATATATATATATATATATATATATATATATATATATATATATATATATATGTGTGTGTGTGTGTGTGTGTGTGTGTGTGTGTGTGTGTGTGTGTGTGTGTGTGCAGAAAGTGTAGTTTTCATTTGCTTATTTATTATTCATCTACTGTTACATATTACAACTAGCACAAACACAAACACATAATCTTTCTGTACATAGCTTTATCTTTAGTTGTTAGGGACTTGTGATCCTACATAGTTCAACAAAAGTTTATCAATTTCACGCAAGTATTATTCGTTTTAGCGACTACATATTTGCTGAATTATTTAAATTTTATGTTTTCTTCGTAAGCAAAGTTTCATTCCTGTTATATATTTATTTTTGCACTATCTAGTAGTATCTTTATTAACTTTTTGATTTTATGCTTAATTTAGTTCATTAATTTTAATTTATATTCTGTACTATACTACATAATCTATTCTAAATATTATATGTACATTTTACATAACTGTTATACATAATATATAATGATAATGATAATATAGATACAATGAACACTAAAACAATTTGCTAACTTAA
This sequence comes from Rutidosis leptorrhynchoides, assembly GCF_046630445.1. NCBI lineage: Eukaryota > Viridiplantae > Streptophyta > Magnoliopsida > Asterales > Asteraceae > Rutidosis > Rutidosis leptorrhynchoides. The sequence continues at coordinate 439,979,548 of NC_092337.1, read as the reverse complement.
GAGAAATTATCGTCCTTTCTAGATTGAATTTTAATGCTCGGTATATTGCAGTATTGCAGTATTAATTTGTGACACCAATGCTTTTAAATCTTGGCTCCGCCACTGAGTGTATTATCTAATATCGTAAATATCAATGAGATGACAATAAATCAGATATAAACATGATGATTCTATATTCATATTTAATTTAAAAATTCATATTCTGATTTCTATATTAATGTTAGATTTAAATATTATTTATCCATCCATATTCATATCTATTGAATTAATATAGATTAACTGTATCCGTTGGATGTTAATTTTTTTTTTTTACAGATATTCATATTACGAATTGAAATGATTCGTTAAAGTTTGTTTATCCAATATAAATATGACGTAATTTAATAAATTTTATACACAAAAACATGTAACCGTTGTCGTCAATGAACAAAAGATGTATGTTTTACCTAATGTCGCGTTCAATGATATAACACTTTATAATGTTATAATGTATAAGGTATAAGGATATATATCTTTTAACCAATGTTATGATAATAGTTTAATGATTTATAATGTGCAAAATATGTATGTATGTTTATTTACAATTCATATATTAGAATATTTTAATAATTTTATATTTTATATATATATATATATATATATATATATATATATATATATATATATATATATATGTGTGTGTGTGTGTGTGTGTGTGTGTGTGTGTGTGTGAGTGAGTGTGAGTGTAAATGTATATGTATATATTTTAGTAATATGTATATACATATTTCAAGTGGTACATTGATATATTTGTGAATGAAAAATTATCATTAATACACAATTCATTAATTTTTTACATTACTCATATTCATATTCATATCCATATTCGTTTATTATCCATTTATATCATCCATATCTATTTAAATAGATCGGATCAGATGGATATTCGATGGATCGAACATCCACTCTCATCCCTAATCGTAATGTAGGGACCCATTTAATTCGCCCATATGAGCATTATTTACTGTTTAAACCAACCACCCTTTTCTTTGACTAAAAGTGAATAAAAATTTGCAGAGATCAAAAATATTTGGAAAACTTTTCTTAGACATTATTATTATTATTACTTTCTTCGCCCCATATTAAATGTTCCAAAGAAAATTTTAGGATTTTAGATAAGTCAGATGAATGTCAGATATGTCATTATATTCAACCTAAGTTTGAATGAATTTACTTCAGAAATGAATGATTAGGAGTAATAAATGTGCAAAATTGAGTTATATTTTATATGTGAACAACTATCTTGAGACATATATTATAAGGTGGACATTTATTATAGGACAAAATGAGTATTATTATCATCATCACTATCATCATTATTACTACTAGTATTTCAAATAATGACTTTGCAATTTTGAATAATGTTTATTTGATTGAAAATAATGGTTATGAAATTTCGAATAATAGTTATGAAGTTTTAAATGATGATTATGCAATTTCGAATAATAGCTAGACAATCTCAAATATTGACTATGTAACTTCAAATAATCCAATGCAATTTCAAATGATGGTTATGAAATTTCAAATAATTACTCAATTTCATACAATTACTTGTAATTTCAAACAACAATTATGAAATTTCAAATCATAATTTTACAATTACGAATAATGACTACGAAATTTCAAATAATAACTATACAATTTCGAATAAACATTATATAGTTTCAAAACAAATAATCACATAATGTTGATGCATATTTTGTATGGCCGTCGCTGGGCGAATAACGTTTATTCTTACGTTGTACACCTAGATGTATTACACGCGTGAAACTGATCAGTTACAGGAGCATATGTGACTATTGGGCCGACTGTTGGGCCGTTCATAATGATAGGCCCATTAGGGTAACCTAAGCCTAGTTAGTCTATATGTATCAGTATCACATGTGTTTAGGGTCAAGAGATTAGAACCCTAATTGGGGTCATGCTAGAACCCTAATTTGGAAAAGCCGTTTTAGCGATTCCCGTGCATAAGGGAGATCATGCTCGATCTCCCCTGGCCAACCGATGTTTCTCCGTTTAAATCAATTGTAAGTTCAATGTTTATCTTAATAATATTGATTTATGTTTGATTCATCGTGTTTATCTCTTCCGTCTTTGATTTTGCTCGAATATGGTTGTTAATGATCCTTAATCGGACCAACAAATTGGTATCAGAGCTGGTACAACCGAGCTCGTAATTGGATCGAACGAAAAAGACGTTAATTTTGCTGCAAAGTCGTTTTAGATCTCACAGTTGACTTTTGTTGACTTTTATGGGTTTTTGAGATTTAAATCGAATTAAGGGAAAATCTTTAAATAGAAAGGTTGGAAATCATTTATTGATGTTATCTGCAAAAAACCAGATCTTAATTCGCTGTTGTGATCGAGTTATGAATTTTTCTTTATTTCAAAAAATTGGGACTGATTTTGATCGATTCGTGTATTTTGGGTGTTTGTTTGCAAAATCTGATAATGGGTTAATGTTTACCGGGTCCTAATGATGCTTCCTGCAAAGTTTTGTAAATTTTAGTTGAGTTTTGATGATCTTGACTCTTGAGTTTTAGGATGTTCATACGTTTTGTAGTTTGTGTTGAAGAAGGAAACATGTACTGTAGCAAGAACAAGGAAAGTGACGATGGCATTTTCTGTAATTAATGTGAAGTTGCTATGCTGGTGGGTCCCAGCTGGTACTAGTTTTGTCTCATTCTTCTATATTTTATTTTATATTTACATATATATCTTAAAATTATTCTTGGAGACCAAATGCCCATCAGCTACCAGTTTACTAAATTGATCCGACCCAGATCCAAGATCCACAACCTCGGATCTGACCCAGTATTCAATCTGGATCCACACCCAACCCTTTAACGGCCGTTAACTTTCACATTTAAATCTTTTAATATCGTTAACCTCAGGGACTACCAGTGCAAACTTTTCGAAACTTTTCAGAATTTTCGTTTTTAGTCCCTCAATTTTCTAGAAGTTTCATTTTCAGCCCCTGAAGTTTGAAAAATTTACAAGTTTGTCCCTAAAGTTTCAAATTTTTACATCTTTGGTCCTCAACTTTCGTAAATTTTTCACCTAAGATCCTTAATGTTAATTATTCATTATTTTCACACGAAACCTTTCTATCGTATTATTCACTGAAGAAATAATGTACAGATTTAATGGACAACCTCCTTGTTCGTTAGATTTATTTAGTAGGTGAGTACGGAAACACTTGTTTTGAGAAGTATTGGTGGGGTACTCGGGAGCATACGACTATTTATGGGCCAACACGTTTATTATTTCGCACTTCTCGATATTCCATTTTATGGTGGGAATATGTTTGTTCCAGTTCCGCTTTGTGGAGGGAACTAAGGTTGATATTTCGTGATCATGAGGTACCTATTTAACTTTCTTTGGTGAGTTTGATGGCAATAAATACTTATTTGAGTTATTAATTATGGACCGGACTCCTCTATATATTTTGCCTTTACAAGACGCAAGTCAAGATGAACGTTAGTGCTACGATGTTTAATAGGATACAACTAACAATGAGGGGGAAGATTCTACAGTGTATGATTCTGAGAGAGTCGATTTGTTTGAAGATTTTATCAGAGATGTCGATAGGGATCTCAACTCAGTCTTAGGGGGAATCTTGCTGCATTGGTACTATGGGTAACACGTACGAGTGAAGTTTGAAGAAAATACAGGATGACTATTAGCATTTCGACTTCAATGCTGGAAGACTTTGATGTTCGAAGTTTGAATTTTCACGTATTCTGGAAGACTTTTGATGGAGCTTGTGTTTAATAAGATTATGGTAATACTGCAGAGATTGACTGAAGATTGCAAGAGGTGTTTACCATAATTCGCTAGCAACGTCCAAGGGAAAAATTGTTGATGCATATTTTGTATGGCCGTCGCTGGAGGAATAACGTTTATTCTTACGTTGTACACCTAGATGTATTACACGCGTAAAACCGATCGGTTACAGGAGCATATGTGACTGTTGGGCCGACTGTTGGGCTGACTGTTGGGCCGTTCATAGTGATAGGCCCATTAGGGTAACATAAGCCTAGTTAGTCTATATATATATCAGTATCACATGTGTTTAGGGTCAAGAGAGTAGAACCCTAATTGGGGTCAGGCTAGAACATTAATTTAGAAGAGCCGTTTTGGTGATTCCCGTGCATAGGAGAGATCATGCTCGATCTCCCCTGGCCAACCGATGTTTCTCGGTTTAAATCAATTGTAAGTTCAATGTTTATCTTAATAATATTGATTTATGTTTGATTCATCGTGTTTATCTCTTCCGTCTTTGATTTTACTCGAATATGGTTTTTAATGATCCTTTAATCGGACCAACACTTAATAATAAATTGCATAGCGATTATAATATTATATGAAATTGTACAGCTATTATTTGATATTGGATAGTCAAAATTTGAAAAGAAAAGGAGTCGAAGAGAGTAAAAAAAATAAGATCCGTCGCATATATAAAAAAATTTAATTTTCATTGTGCATATTTGTTTACTAAAATAACTATAAAAATCTGTTGCATGTTTATCATTCCATGTTAGTAAAACACGGAGGTTGTGCGTAATGCGTTGACTTAATGGTTCAGCGTTCACATACGGACATAGGGCGTGTTTCTTTTTGCATTATTGAACTTAATTGAGCCAATAACTTTTTCGGTCATCACCTTTTGCTGTTTACTTATGGATTAATGATTAACCAAAACTGCCTGGTTGATTGTTTGGCTCACCTCAAAACAAGGTGTAGTCGCCATATAGCTGCTTTTGCTCACTTTATTCCAAACCTACCCTTACACCTTCTCTTTCTTATTTTGTTCTTTCTCTCATCTTCTTTGTAGAAAGTAAAACATGTCAGTCACTCTTGATATCGCTATCCTTATCATTTTTTACATCGATTGAAGTTCTTATATGTGTAGCTCGAATCTCAGCAGGACTTAATCGAGATAAAATAGGATGTTTATACAACAAATTGCCGATGGGGTTTAATAAAATTGGTGATGGGTTTAATGAAATTGATCGCACACATCAACACAGGTTTATGTTGGCAAATCATATGATATGTGGTTGCTTTCGTTGGAAAACAAGGGTTTTGGTATTGTTGGTGGATTATTTGAAAGGAGTAATTTTTAGATGAATAAAAAATAAAGACTATTATATTTTTGGGGTTTTTTTAGAAGACGAGGGTTTTGTTTTGAATATATACGATTTTCATGATTTCTGATATTTAGTAACATTTTTGCTCTTGAATTATTGAGATTCTAAATTAGCAAAATAGATACAAGATTATATAATACTCCGTATATATACTGTAATTGAACTTTTATTTGGTTATGATTATGGACAAATTACCTAGAATAAATAATTAAAATAAAGGGTAAAAGAGTCAAATTTATTATTAAGTTATTTCATTCAGTAAATAAAGTAAACATCAATTTATCATTTTCAGATTACTACATATAGTCATCTATATCCATATAACCATCTATATCCATAACATGCCTTAATGAAAAGAAAGTAAACAGACCCGTACTAGCAAAAGTTACAAATATTAAAGAAAAAAGACTACTTTTTAGAAGTAGTCTCTAACGACTTACCTGCCTCGTTTGGTACATTTGAAAACGTATTTTAATTTAAGATATATTATATTATAACTAGATTTAAGAGCCCGTGCCTTGCATGGGACTCTTCAACAAACAAACTTGAATCGTAAAATGTTATATCAATTAACGATATGATAAAGACAATATCACAAATATTGTTGTGGGTGAACTGCTTAAGTACTTTTGTTTTACACAAAACACATAGATTAATGCTACTAAATCCGACATGTTTAAGTACTACAATGGGTATGCCTGAAGAGGTGTTTACCTAAAACATTTACAAAATGACAACTAAAAAGGCCTCTAAACGATGACCAAAACCCAAAAAACCTAAGGATGTTTTGATACACATCCAAAATCCACTTGTCATACTTTTATTGACTTATGACAAAAGAATTATACATATACCAATATAACATATGCCTTGTAAAAGCAAAATAAACTAACCAGAAATGAGAATGAATGCAATTTCCATCTGTCATGTTAATCTTGATACCATCAACACTTATATACCTTGATCACCAACAATATCAAAATCCCAATACTCATCACCCATAACAGTATATGTAGTCCCCAAAATCATAAACCATTGTCCTTTAAAAGTCAACAATTCAGCAAAATCAAAAAATTGATGATCTTGATCATTATTAGAAGAGAAGATGGTAAGATGAGCAGATGCAAACCCATCTCATGCAATCTTTAGTACTTGCATCCAACACTATACATCCCTGATCAAATTTCTTCAAGGCTAGAAACCCTAGATGATGATCAACACAGAACACCAACATCATATTAATCCTCTTGTGCACCCATGTAACAACCCTGATTTTTCCGTTACTTTCGTTAACCTTCCGTTAGTTTATTTAACGGCGATTATTTAAATTTTATGCATTTACGTGTATTAAAGGCGTACTTGATCTTCGGAGGGTTTTAATAATTGATATGGGTTGATATTAATTCAAATAAAGATTTCGGATAATGAAATACGATAAAAACGATACGATTTTGATAATAGCTTTTTTTAGCAACGAAACACTCGGGTTTATATTAATAATTAATTGTATTAATTATTAACTTTTAAAATATTTAATTTATTGGGTTTTTAATAAATTAAATAATTGGTTGCGTTTAACGATCGGGTTAGTGTTCCGGGCCTTCGGTACGACAAAACGACACTTAAAACGGACCACGAATATGCGCTTTTGCAAAACGAGAGCCCGGGAACCCTTCCCAAGTGGGCCACGGCCGTGAACCCCCTCCCCACCCCTTTATTGTTTAAATTTTGCAACTTGGAGGACTTAAGTGTCAATTAGTGGAATTAGGGCTAGATATATAAGGCTTGTGTTAAACCTAATTTAGTCATAATTCTGTAGCGACCCGAAAAAATCGTCATTGACGGCGCCGTTAACTTAGGTCCCGTTGCGGGGTCATAGTCCCTAAATGAGACACGTTTGACCAAAATTATGTCGCATTCATTTGAAACGTATAAGACTTACAAAGTTTAGTTTACCAAACGGATCGACAACAAGTTTAAGTTTACAAAAGTTATAAAGTATAAATGAAATAACTTGCGACATAATTAGTTTAAAATCACGGTTGCTATAAATAGCGTAAGTATGTATGCTTTAAGTTTGAATCCAAAAGTGCTATCGCTATCGTATGCATGTATGCTTGACTCTAAGCAAGTAATCAAAGTGCGCGGAAGCATGTATCAAGTAGCCAAGTATGAACCTGAGAAAACATATAGAAATCTGTCAACGAAAAACGTTGGTGAAATCATAGGTGTTTGTAAACGTTGTTTTGAACTACAAGATTTTGTATTTCCATAACGTTGATTATCTGAATCGTTTGCATTCCAAAAGTATGATCGCGAGCACCCAATTATCAAGACTTAACTGTTTTGTACCCTGTTACGTAGTGTTAGAACATACACTAAACCCGAAAATATATTTCATCCGCTAACGGTAGCGAACCGTCCGCATGAGGCTCGTCAAGCCCATGTGATCACATAATATAAGTTCTCGCTTACACCCTGCAAGTGTAACTAATGATAATTGAATTGAGATTTTTTGTTCTAACTCGCTGTGGAATGTTTGTTTTCGTACTTATGTTCAAAGCATAAAAGTATGATACGTATATGTTTCTCATCCCATAGTTTAAAGAGTAAAAGTTGTTGAAAAGGTGGGACTATGATCTCACCTCGAGTGCACGAGTATAAAGGTACTTCACAAAGTAAACGTGTGCATGAAAGTTGCTTAGTCTTGACCTAAACAAGTAAGTTGTATCAATTAACCGGTTACGACACAAGGTCGGGCGAAAAGTGTTCAATTAGTCCTATGGCTCGTTACGACTCGAATATATAATAGCATGTGAATCACGTTGTCAAGTTTCATGCAAGATATAAGTATAAAAGCACGTTAGAACGATTGCATAAGTGTTTGGTTAAGTTTGACTAAAAGTCAAACTTTGGTAAAAGTCAACGAAAAAGTCAACGTGTTCGGGTCGGGTCTCGGACAATTTTTCTAAGCTTAGAAGTCATATATAAGCATGTTGGCCAAGTTTCATGTCAATCGGAGTTGCGTAGCATAGGTAGAATTTTACGAAAATTAGAAATTTTGGATAGCCCACTTTCCACGCTTTAAGCCGCGCCGTGGCTAGAGGAGCCGCGCCGCAGCTTAACACAAAAAAAAAATGCTGGTCTGTTTCATGTATATGCTCGAACCAAACTTCAAACAAACATAACTTATGAACTGTAAACATTCAAAACACGTATCTTATATCGTTGGAAAGATATTTTGACAAGGAATACAACTAAACATATTTAATAAATCAAATTCATCATTTACAACAACAAAAAGCTCGTTGAATGATCGTTAAATGTTCAAAATCAAAGTTTCAAGTTCATAAAATGCATTTCAAGATTCGGGAATCCAATTTACACACATGATATGCTGTTTCGAAGGTAATTAAACATATAATACAACTAAACACTTACTAATAACATTTCATAGCATTCAATGCGTCAAAAGTTCGTTTTAAAGTTCATCAAACCCTAACCAAAATCATGAATTCAACCATTTTGCAAATGAAGCTTTTCTAAATCAACCTACACATCAAAATGAAGCTAATGATGATAGTAACACATTTAATATATGAACTTTAACATTTAAACAACATTTAATCATCCAAAATTCAAGATTAAACACACCCATTTTTCATATTCAAACTAGTTACTCAAAACAACAAATCGAGCAAACTAAACACATATTCATGTTAGACTTGAGCCATAGACCCTAATTAACACCATTTCAAGTCAAAAACACTAAGAATATGAAATCTAGAGTTTTAGAAAAGTTACCCAAATGAGATAAAATTGGTATTAAGTTGTAGAGGACGAAGAGAGGATTCCAAAAGTACGATTTGTTTTGATGTTTGCTTCCTTGAAAAGATTTGGATGATGATTCTTTGTTGAGAGGATTTGAGAGAAAAATGGAAGTATGAAGATGGTGGTGGGTGATGAATGAATGGTGGGGAGGATACTTTGACTAGTTGACTCTCTTGGCCAAGTTTGGTCACTTGGCACAAATAGTCCCTCGAGTTTAAAGCGGGTGCGTGAATTAACCAAACGAATTATTTTAAAAACGCTAAAGTAAACGATAGATGTTATTATCCAATAACGGGAATTTCAAGAACATTAGTTAATGAAAAGTAAGAATATAGATGACGAAAGATATTATTATAAAAAAAAGACGGGCGTTAAAATGAATTAATGGAAAAATGCGGGATGTTACATTACCTACACCTTAAAAGAAATTTCGTCCCGAAATTGTATTGGAAGTAGTAGTTGTTGTTTCTTCTTCGAAACCTTTGCGTTGCAAATTCTACGAATAAGTGAAGGTACTCCCTTGGGCATTTCAACGAACTTTGACAGTCGGGGTTTTACGTTGTTTCAGAGTTTGATTTTCACGATTCATAGTTTCAACCGGTTCTCCTAGGAAGTGAAGTTTATCATCGATAGTAAGCTCGTCGAAGAGGATAACAAGTTCTTGTTTCGCAAGACACTTCTTCAAGTTTGATACACGGAATGTAGGAAGAACGGAGCTCAGTTGAGTCAGAAGATCAAAAAGGTAAGCAACGGGTCCAATACGCCCCAAGATTTCAAACGAATTAATGTATTGCGGGTTTAGCTTTCTACGTTCCCGAAACGGATTACACCTTTTCAAGGTGCGACTTTTAACATTACGCGGTCACCCACTTGGAATTCGAAAGGTTTACGTCTAACATCGGCGTAGCTCTTTTGGAAACTACGAGCCGTCTTGGGTCTTTCTTGAATTTGAATGACCTTAACGGCTACTTCATGAATGAATTCGAGTCCGGTGGTTTGCATGTCACCTACTTCGGTTCAACAATTTAGAAAACGTCAATTGCGGATATATGAGTTCTCGAAAGGTGTGGCGTTAATACTTGAATGAAAATTATTGTAGTTCTAGAATTCGGCTAAATGCAAATACTTTTCTCAAGTAATTTGAAGTTGATAACACAAATTCGTATTACGGTTTCCAAGGTTTGAATCGTATGTTTGCTTCATTCGTCGGTGTGTGGGTGATACGCGGTACTCATGTCTAAACGTGGTCCCAAGGCTTCTTGTAAGGCACCCTAAAAATTTAGAAGTGAAACGAGCATCTCGATCCGAAACGAGGTACATTTCTTTAAGATATAGTTGAACAAGTTTTTGTTTCTCAAGAAATTCGCGTCGCGGAAGATTCATCGGTTTCTGAAAACGTTTGTTAGAGCAAGTTTCTTATCGGGTTCTGAAAACGTTCGTTAGGACTATTCACCCTCGTGGCGAATACTAGTATAACGTGAAGAGTCTCTCTCTCTCTCTCTCTTTCTCTATTGAGAATTTAGATAAAAGATTTCCTTATACGGGGTACGAGTCTAATGCGAGAGAAATTTTCGCCTCGATGTGAGCATATCAAGCATATTGTAGTTCGTCGATAAAACTGTGCGAAAACGAGATAGTATACACATGTAACATACGTTTAAAGTTGAAAGAATTTGTCATTCATTTGGAAACATAAATATGGTTCGACAATAATCGGAGATGTGTCCTTGGTATGGTTGTTATCAATATTCTCCGAGTTTTCGAATGTCCAACAAGAAAAATGAAGTCATATACATGGCACATGGTGGTGATTAGGTTGATCGAGTCCAATCACCATCACGAGTCATTAGAACTTTGGTATGACTTACTATAATATAACCACGTTGATCGAGTGTCGTTATATTATACTAACTCATACCTCCATTCCCACATCACTCCATAGATTTAAGTTCGTGTAATCGTGAAGATTTAAAATGTACAAAGTATAGCGACATCATTAACGTGACTCGTATTGAATCGAAAGAATTAGTGCAACTCTAAAGAAGCGTTCCCCGAGGGAAGGGTATAATGATTGTTCATGTTAAATGTGGTTCAAGTCAAACAATAATGTATTCCGGTACGTGAAGTGTAACTAATCATGATAACGAGTAGTACGTAACCGTAATGATAAGTAGCGACGACGATACTCACCTAGAGTAGTGATGGTAGTAACAAGGAGTGGTAGATAGTAAGGAACACCGGTGTGACACCGATAGTAAGTTGAAACAGTGGCGAATAACAATCTGGGAGACAGGGTTCCCGAACAAGTGTGACTAATGAATTCGTCGTCATCCTTACACGTATGAATCTTGAATTTACGTGTGTTACCAGAAAGTGGCAGAATACGGATTCGTATGATGAAAACTGGGTACCATTAAGGAGTTCACCTAATAAGGATTCAAGTATAATGCACAAGTAGTCAAGTAAGTGCTATCTATAACAAATGTATGTCAGAATGCAATGACTAACTATCCGGTTGTAGTCTAGATTCACTAATGTGTCCTAACGACTCTGTTAGACACACTAATGCACATCCTAGATCCCTACAACCAACGCTCTGATACCATCTGTAGCGACCCGACAAAATCGTCATTGACGGCGCCGTTAACTTAGGTCCCGTTGCGTGGTCATAGTCCCTAAATGAGACACGTTTGACCAAAATTATGTCGCATTCATTTGAAACGTATAAGACTTACAAAGTTTAGTTTACCAAACGGATCCACAACAAGTTTAAGTTTACAAAAGTTATAAAGTATAAATGAAATAACTTACGACATAATTAGTTTAAAATCACGGTTGCTATAAATAGCGTAATTATGTATGCTTTAAGTTTGAATCCAAAAGTGCTATCGCTAGCGTATGCATGTTTGCTTGATTCCAAGCAAGTAATCAAAGTACGCGGAAGCATGTATCAAGTAGTCAAGTATGAACCTGAGAAAACATATAGAAAACTGTCAACGAAAAACGTTGGTGAAATCATAGGTGTTTGTAAACGTTGTTTTGAACTACAAGATTTTGTATTTCCATAACGTTGATTATCTGAATCGTTTGCATTCCAAAAGTATGATCGCGAGCACCCAATTATCAAGACTTAACTGTTTTGTACCCTGTTACGTAGTGTTAGAATATACACTAAATCCGAAAATATATTTCATCCGCTAACGGTAGCGAACCGTCCGAATGAGGCTCGTCAAGCCCATGTGATCACATAATATAAGTTCTCGCTTACACCCTGCAAGTGTAACTAATGATAATTGAATTGAGGCTTTTTGTTCTAACTCGCTATGGAATGTTTGTTTTCGTACTTGTGTTCAAAGCATAAAAGTATGATACGTATATGTTTCTCATCCCATAGTTTAAAGAGTAAAAGTTGTTGAAAAGGTGGGACTATGATCTCACCTCGAGTGCACGAGTATAAAGGTACTTCACAAAGTAAACGTGTGCATGAAAGTTGCTTAGTCTTGACCTAAACAAGTAAGTTGTATCAATTAACCGGTTACGACACAAGGTCGGGCGAAATGTGTTCAATTAGTCCTATGGCTCGTTACGACTCGAATATATATAGCATGTGAATCACGTTGTCAAGTTTCATGCAAGATATAAGTATAAAAGCACGTTAGAACGATTTCATAAGTGTTTGGTTAAGTTTGACTAAAAGTCAAACTTTGGTCAAAGTCAACAAAAAAGTCAACGTGTTCGGGTCGGGTCTCGGACAATTTTTCTAAGCTTAGAAGTCATATATAAGCATGTTTGCCAAGTTTCATGTCAATCGGAGTTGCGTAGCATAGGTAGAATTTTACGAAAATTAGAAATTTTGGATAGCCCACTTTCCACGCTTTAAGCCGCGCCGTGGCTAGAGGAGCCGCGACGCGGCTTAACACAAAAAAAAAAAAAATGCTGGTCTGTTTCATGTATATGCTCGAACCAAACTTCAAACAAACATAACTTATGAACTGTAAACATTCAAAACACGTATCTTATATCGTTGGAAAGGTATTTTGACAAGGAATACAACTAAACATATTTAATAAATCAAACTCATCATTTACAACAAAAACCTCGTCGAATGATCGTTAAATGTTTAAAATCAAAGTTTCAAGTTCATAAAATGCATTTCAAGATTCGGGAATCCAATTTACACATATGATATGACGTTTCGAAGGTAATTAAACATACAATACAACTAAACACTTACTAATAACATTTCATAGCATTCAATGCATCAAAAGTTCGTTTTAAAGTTCATCAAACCCTAACCAAAATCATGAATTCAACCATTTTGCAAATGAAGCTTTTCTAAATCAACCTACACATCAAAATGAAGCTAATGATGATAGTAACACATTTAATACATGAACTTTAACATTTAAACAACATTTAATCATCCAAAATTCAAGATTAAACACACCCATTTTTCATATTCAAACTAGTTACTCAAAACAAAAAATCGAGCAAACTAAACACATATTCATGTTAGACTTGAGCTATAGACCCTAATTAACACCATTTCAAGTCAAAAACATTAAGAATATGAAATCTAGAGTTTTAGAAAAGTTACCCAAATGAGATGAAATTGGTATCAAGTTGTAGAGGACGAAGAGAGGATTCCAAAAGTACGATTTGTTTTGATGTTTGCTTCCTTGAAAAGATTTGGATGATGATTCTTTGTTGAGAGGATTTGAGAGAAAAATGGAAGTATGAAGATGGTGGTGGGTGATGAATGAATGGTGGGGAGGATACTTTGACTAGTTGACTCTCTTGGCCAAGTTTGGTCACTTGACACAAATAGTCCCTCGAGTTTAAAGCGGGTGCGTGAATTAACCAAACGAATTATTTTAAAAACGCTAAAGTAAACGATAGATGTTATTATCCAATAACGGGAATTTCAAGAACATTAGTTAACGAAAAGTACGAATATAGATGACGAAAGATATTATTATAAAAAAATGACGGGCGTTAAAATGAATTAATGGAAAAATGCGGGATGTTACATTACCTACACCTTAAAAGAAATTTCGTCCCGAAATTTAGTTGGAAGTAGTAGTTGTTGTTTCTTCTTCGAAACCTTTGCGTTTCAAATTCTACGAATAAGTGAAGGTACTCCCTTGAGCATTTCAACGAACTTTGACAGTCGGGGTTTTACGTTGTTTCAGAGTTTGGTTTTCACGATTCATAGTTTCAACCGGTTCTCCTAGGAAGTGAAGTTTATCATCGATAGTAAGCTCGTCGAAGAGGATAACAAGTTCTTGTTTCGCAAGACACTTCTTCAAGTTTGATACACGGAATGTAGGATGAACGGAGCTCAGTTGAGTCAGAAGATCAAAACGGTAAGCAACGGGTCCAATACGCCCCAAGATTTCAAACGGATTAATGTATTGCGGGTTTAGCTTTCTACGTTCCCGAAACGGATTACACCTTTTCAAGGTGCGACTTTTAACATTACGCGGTTACCCACTTGGAATTCGAAAGGTTTACGTCTAACATCGGCGTAGCTCTTTTGGCGACTACGGGCCGTCTTGGGTCTTTCTTGAATTTGAATGACCTTAACGGCTACTTCATGAATGAATTCGAGTCCGGTGGTTTGCATGTCACCTACTTCGGTTCAACAATTTAGAAAACGTCAATTGTGGCTATATGAGTTCTCGAAAGGTGTGGCGTTAATACTTGAATGAAAATTATTGTAGTTCTAGAATTCGGCTAAATGCAAATACTTTTCTCAAGTAATTTGAAGTTGATAACACAAATTTGTATTACGGTTTTCAAGGTTTGAATCGTATGTTTGCTTCGTTCGTCGGTGTGTGGGTGATACGCGGTACTCATGTCTAAACGCGGTCCCAAGGCTTCTTGTAAGGCACCCTAAAAATTTAGAAGTGAAACGAGCATCTCGATCCGAAACGAGGTACATTTCTTTAAGATATAGTTGAACAAGTTTTCGTTTCTCAAGAAATTCGCGTCGTGGAAGATTCATCGGTTTCCGAAAACGTTTGTTAGAGCAAGTTTCTTATCGGGTTCTGAAAACGTTTGTTAGGACTATTCACCCTCGTGGCGAATACTAGTATAACGTGAAGAGTCTCTCTCTCTCACTCTATTGAGAATTTAGATAAAAGATTTCCTTATACGGGGGTACGAGTCTAATGCGAGAGAAATTTCCACCTCGATGTGAGCATATCAAGCATATTGTAGTTCGTCGATAAAACTGTGCGAAAACGAGATAGTATACACATGTAACATACGTTTAAAGTTGAAAGAATTTGTCATTCATTTGGAAACATAAATATGGTTCGACAATAATCGGAGATGTGTCCTTGGTATGGTTGTTATCAATATTCTCCGAGTTTTCGGATTTCCAACAAGAAAAATGAAGTCATATACATGGCACATGGTGGTGATTAGGTTGATCGAGTCCAATCACCATCACGAGTCATTAGAACTTTGGTATGACTTACTATAATATAACCACGTTGATCGAGTGTCGTTATATTATACTAACTCATACCTCCATTCCCACATCACTCCATAGATTCAAGTTCGTGTAATCGTGAAGATTTAAAATGTACAAAGTATAGCGACATCATTAACGTGACTCGTATTGAAACGAAAGAATTAGTGCAACTCTAAAGAAGCGTTCCCCGAGGGAAGGGTATAATGATTGTTCATGTTAAATGCGGTTCAAGTCAAACAATAATGTATTCCTGTACGAGAAGTGTAACGAATCATGATAACGAGAAGTACGTAACCGTAATGATAAGTAGCGACGACGATACTCACCTAGAGTAGTGATGGTAGTAACAAGGAGTGGTAGATAGTAAGGAACACCGGTGTGACACCGATAGTAAGTTGAAACGGTGGCGAATAACAATCTGGGAGACAGGGTTCCCGAACAAGTGTGACTAATGAATTCGTCGTCATCCTTACGCGTATGAATCTTGAATTTATGTGTGTTACCAGAAAGTGGCAGAATACGGATTCGTATGATGAAAACTGGGTACCATTAAGGAGTTCACCTAATAAGGATTCAAGTATAATGCACAAGTAGTCAAGTAAGTGCTATCTATAGCAAATGTATGTCAGAATGCAATGACTAACTATCCGGTTGTAGTCTAGATTCACTAATGCGTCCTAAGGACTCTGTTAGACACACTAATGCACATCCTAGATCCCTATAACCAACGCTCTGATACCATCTGTAGCGACCCGACAAAATCGTCATTGACGGCGCCGTTAACTTAGGTCCCGTTGCGTGGTCATAGTCCCTAAATGAGACACGTTTGACCAAAATTATGTCGCATTCATTTGAAACGTATAAGACTTACAAAGTTTAGTTTACCAAACGGATCTACAACAAGTTTAAGTTTACAAAAGTTATAAAGTATAAATGAAATAACTTGCGACATAATTAGTTTAAAATCACGGTTGCTATAAATAGCGTAAGTATGTATGCTTTAAGTTTGAATCCAAAAGTGCTATCGCTAGCGTATGCATGTATGCTTGACTCCAAGCAAGTAATCAAAGTGCGCGGAAGCATTTATCAAGTAGCCAAGTATGAACCTGAGAAAACATATAGAAAACTGTCAACGAAAAACGTTGGTGAAATCATAGGTGTTTGTAAACGTTGTTTTGAACTACAAGATTTTGTATTTCCATAACGTTGATTATCTGAATCGTTTGCATTCCAAAAGTATGATTGCGAGCACCCAATTATCAAGACTTAACTGTTTTGTACCCTGTTACGTAGTGTTAGAACATACACTAAACCCGAAAATATATTTCATCCGCTAACGGTAGCGAACCGTCCGCATGAGGCTCGTCAAGCCCATGTGATCACATAATATAAGTTCTCGCTTACACCCTGCAAGTGTAACTAATGATAATTGAATTGAGATTTTTTGTTCTAACTCGCTGTGGAATGTTTGTTTTCGTACTTGTGTTCAAAGCATAAAAGTATGATACGTATATGTTTCTCATCCCATAGTTTAAAGAGTAAAAGTTGTTGAAAAGGTGGGACTATGATCTCACCTCGAGTGCACGAGTATAAAGGTACTTCATAAAGTAAACGTGTGCATGAAAGTTACTTAGTCTTTACCTAAACAAGTAAGTTGTATCAATTAACCGGTTACGACACAAGGTCGGGCGAAAAGTGTTCAATTAGTCCTATGGCTCGTTACGACTTGAATATATATAGCATGTGAATCACGTTGTCAAGTTTCATGCAAGATATAAGTATAAAAGCACGTTAGAACGATTGCATAAGTGTTTGGTTAAGTTTGACTAAAAGTCAAACTTTGGTCAAAGTCAACGAAAAGTCAACGTGTTCGGGTCGGGTCTCGGACAATTTTTCTAAGCTTAGAAGTCATATATAAGCATGTTGGCCAAGTTTCATGTCAATCGGAGTTGCGTAGCATAGGTAGAATTTTACGAAAATTAGAAATTTTGGATAGCCCACTTTCCACGCTTTAAGCCGCGCCGTGGCTAGAGGAGCCGAGCCGCGGCTTAACACAAAAAAAAAATGCTGGTCTGTTTCATGTATATGCTCGAACCAAACTTCAAACAAACATAACTTATGAACTGTAAACATTCAAAACACGTATCTTATATCGTTGGAAAGGTATTTTGACAAGGAATACAACTAAACATATTTAATAAATCAAACTCATCATTTACAATAACAAAAACCTCATCAAATGATCGTTAAATGTTCAAAATCAAAGTTTCAAGTTAATAAAATGCATTTTAAGATTCCGGAATCCAATTTACACATATGATATGCCGTTTCGAAGGTAATTAAACATACAATACAACTAAACACTTACTAATAACATTTCATAGTATTCAATGCGTCAAAAGTTCGTTTTAAAGTTCATCAAACCCTAACCAAAATCATGAATTCAACCATTTTGCAAATGAAGCTTTTCTAAATCAACCTACACATCAAAATGAAGCTAATGATGATAGTAACACATTTAATACATGAACTTTAACATTTAAACAACATTTAATCATCCAAAATTCAAGATTAAACACACCCATTTTTCATATTCAAACTAGTTACTCAAAACAACAAATCGAACAAACTAAACACATATTCATGTTAGACTTGAGCCATAGACCCTAATTAACACCATTTCAAGTCAAAAACACTAAGAATATGAAATCTAGATTTTTAGAAAAGTTACCCAAATGAGATGAAATTGGTATCAAGTTGTAGAGGACGAAGAGAGGATTCCAAAAGTACGATTTGTTTTGATGTTTGCTTCCTTGAAAAGATTTGGATGATGATTCTTTGTTGAGAGGATTTGAGAGAAAAATGGAAGTATGAAGATGGTGGTGGGTGATGAATGAATGGTGGGGAGGATACTTTGACTAGTTGACTCTCTTGGCCAAGTTTGGTCACTTGGCACAAATAGTCCCTCGAGTTTAAAGCGGTTGCGTGAATTAACCAAACGAATTATTTTAAAAATGCTAAAGTAAACGATAGATGTTATTATCCAATAACGGGAATTTCAAGAACATTAGTTAACGAAAAGTACGAATATAGATGACGAAAGATATTATTATAAAAAAAAGACGGGCGTTAAAATGAATTAATGGAAAAATGCGGGATGTTACAAATTCCCTCACCAGAAAATTAAGCAGTCGATCTCCCTCCCTCTCCCTCTTTCACGTCGACCATCACCACCATCATCATACCATTCAATTTTAATTTTTAGAGCAAGCCTTGAACACGAAAGTTGCAATTCTCGATCTCCTCTACGCGTTGGTATAATTCTTTTAGCGATCTAAGGTATATTTAGCTATACCCTAATTCTTAAAATCTGAATTTTATTAGAGTTTCATAGTTATGTTGTCAATTGCTCAAGTCTATACGCGTACGTGTTAATTGTAATCGTTATTTTGATTGTTTGATGCGCTAGGGTTTAAAAACGAATTTGTATTTGTTTGATCAGAAAAATTAAGTTTTTCAAATGTTAATTATTATGTTATAATCAGATTCCTTGCGAAAAACTATTGATTTTAGGCTTTGGATTCGCTTGATTTCGTTTCCGTATGATTAAGTTATGTCGATTTGAATTATCGTTGTGTTTTTGTTACTTGATTAGAAATCTGGTGTTTATAGAAAACTAATTGGAATGTGAGACTTATACCACTGGAAATATAATTTAAAAACACTCAAGTTAGACTAGGATATCATGTCGTTTGCTTATGTATAGCCCGAGATATGCTAGAACTAGTGTAAATGTAGTTTTATACAGCACTTGCATGAAAATAACCTTGTATGATAAAATGTGTTAACTTTTGTGATTAAAACTTTGCATATTTGAAAATTAGACAAAAATTAATTCATCTTTCATGTGGATATAATAGGCTAATTGTATCTAGATCTTCGGATAATCGTATGCGAATGTGACTAACTAAATGAGAATCGAATCTGTAAATTGCTCACGGTTTTGTACTTTGTGAATTTTGTATATTGTTTGAGAATGTATGCTTCTGGAAATGAAACTTAACATGATATGTGACTTATTTTTAGTTTATGTCAATCTCTTAAACCTTATGCATTGGGGACAATAGAGCCATACTTTATGTGAATTCTGATTTGAGCTGAAAACTGAATGATCAACTTGCACGAATAAACTGTACCAATTGGTTAAACAAAAGTGGCTAGATTTTTGATATGTGTTACTTTGATTTTTCCTTGAACTATGTACACTGGTATTGTATCAATTGCATGTTTCTAACTCCGGCTATAGCCAAAATGAAATCAGTGCGCGGTCAGAAACTGACTTGGCAAACCCCAAATGTATCCCTTCTGATTTCTAACTTTAATTGTCGTATGAGTCCCTGGCCAGACTTTTTGGAATCTATTTTAAGTGTAATTATGATCTGGAGTTTTTCATATTTACTTGAATTTTGTACTATGAGATAATGTGCTAAGTATGCTACGTGTTCATAAATTTTGTGCATGACGATAAACTGAAATTGTGAAAATGATCATTCATGACCTAAAATGTATAGATTGACTTAGGTTTGACTTATTGACCAATATTTAACATGAACCTACTAATGTTGACTTTAGTTGACTACTTTGACCAAGTTTGACTTTCGGTTTGACTTCGGTTGACTTTGTTTGACTTGCATGATATAGTTGACTTTTACTTTGAAACGCGTCGAGTCGAGCAATAAGACAACGTACACTATGAAAACACACTTATATAAGATACATATATTGACCAACCTACATACGTATACTTAGGTTACATTACTCGGGTCTAAACCGTTGATAATGCTAAAAACGAACATATATTTCATAGCATTATTCCTCAAGAAAGACAAGCTTTTAGTTGCAATTGTTCTATTTACAAGTGATATTCGTTTAAATAATAAAAGGTGAAGACAAAAGACAGATTCGACGAATTGAAGACGCAAACGACCAAAAAGCTCAAAAGTACAAAATACAATCAAAGAGGTTCCAATTATTGATAAGAAACGTCTCGAAATTACAAGAGTACAAGATTCAAAACGCAAAGTACAAGATATTAAATTGTACGCAAGGAGGTTCGAAAATCCGGAACCGGGACCAGAGTCAACTCTCAACGCTCGACGCAACGGACTAAAAATTACAAGTTAACTATGTATATAAATATAATATAATATATAATTAATTATATATATTATATATATATATATTATATTTATATAATAAACCGTCGGTAAACAAAGAGCCAAAATGGAGTGAGCTGTAATTACAAACTCCGCGACTCGCGGAGTTTGAAGAAGGAATGGGCCGCGAGTCGCGGAGCCCCAAAAACTGAAACTCCCTATAAAGCCCAACGAATTCTGATCAAAATAACATATATATCCATCTCTCTATCTATATACGTAATATTTATAATTTATATTTTAATTTTAATTTTAATTTTAATCCTAATAATAAGGGTATGTTAGCGAATATTGTAAGGGTGTAAGTCGAAATTCTGTTCGTGTAACGCTACGCTATTTTTAATCATTGTAAGTTATGTTCAACCTTTTTATATTAATGTCTCGTAGCTAAGTTATTATTATGCTTATTTAATCCGAAGTAATCATGATGTTGGGCTAATTACTAAAATTGGGTAATTGGGCTTTGTACCATAATTGGGGTTTGGACAAAAGAACGACACTTGTGGAAATTAGACTATGGGCTATTAATGGGCTTTATATGTGTTTAACTAAATGATAGTTTGTTAATGTTAATATAAAGATTTACAATTGGGCGTCCCTATAAATTACCATATACACTCGATCGGACACGATGGGCGGGGTATTTATATGTACGAATAATCGTTCATTTAACCGGACACGGGAATGGATTAATAGCCACTAGAATAATTAAAACAGGGGTGAAATTATGTACAAGGACACTTGGTATAATTGATAACAAAATATTAAAACCTTGGGTTACACTCAGTCGACATCCTGGTGTAATTATTAAACAAAGTATTAAAATCTTGTTACAGTTTAAGTCCCCAATTAGTTGGAATATTTAACTTCGGGTATAAGGATAATTTGACGAGGACACTCGCACTTTATATTTATGACTGATGGACTGTTATGGACAAAAACCAGACGGACATATTAAATAATCCAGGACAAAGGACAATTAACCCATGGGCATAAAACTAAAATCAACACGTCAAACATCATGGTTACGGAAGTTTAAATAAGCATAATTATTTTATTTCATATTTAATTTCCTTTATTTTATATTTAATTGCACTTCTAATTATCGCATTTTTATTGTTATTGTATTTAATTGCACTTTTAATTATCGTACTTTTTAATTATCGCAAGTTTATTTTATCGCACTTTTATTATTCGCAATTTCATTATCGTTATTTACTTTACGCTTTAAATTAAGTCTTGTATTTATTTATTATTTTATATTTGGTTTTAACTGCGACTAAAGTTTTAAAATCGACAAACCGGTCATTAAACGGTAAAAAACCCCCTTTATAATAATAATATTACTTATATATATATTTGTATTTTTATAAAAGTAAACTAATATAGCGTTAAGCTTTGTTTAAAGATTTTCCCTGTGGAACGAACCGGACTTACTAAAAACTACACTGCTGTACGATTAGGTACACTGCCTATAAGTGTTGTAGCAAGGTTTAAGTATATCCATTCTCTAAATAAATAAATATCTTGTGTAAAATTGTATCGTATTTAATAGTATTTCCTGATAAAATATAAAGCTATTTTATATACACCTCGCATAACATCAAGTTATTTTTGGCGCCGCTGCCGGGGAACAATCTAGCTTAAAATCCGGAAGCGCAACGCTACATAAAAAAAAAAGATTTTTATTTTTAGTTTACTTTTATTAAAATTCACTTTTGTAAAAATACGTTTTTAATTATTCAAAAATATAAAAAGAAAAACAAAAAATTTATATATTTTTAAGATTTTATTAAATATTTAAGTTTTATAAAGTTTCTTTATTTTTATTTTATAAAAATATAAGTTTTTATTATATAAATATTTTAGATTTTAAAACAGAAAAAAAAACGCGTCAAATTTTAAACTGTACCTGAGTTGAGAATTGGAACCCCGCGACTCGCAGAGTTTGCAGCCTCGAATACCGCGACTCGCGGAGACACTCTGACACACGTGACAGAACCCTAATTTCGCATTAATTACGGATTTTATAATTATTATTATTAATAAACCCTAATTACTTAATTATTAATATAATTAGTTTAAGTTTTTAAATTAAATTGTATTTTAAATTTTAATTAGTTTTATTATATATAAAATTAATAGTTTTATAAAATAAATAATATAAATATTTTTATAAAAATTGTACTTTTTACAACTTTTAGTTTATTTTTATATTTTGTCCCTTTTTAATCGTTTTAGCGTAATATTTGTATTTTTCGTTCGTATTTAGTTATAATTCATAGTTTTTGCCATAGTTATTTTTACTTCTAGATTTTTAGGCTTTGCCATAGAATTCCTTAAGTGCTTTTTCTTTAGACTAAGATTTAGGTACTTTAAAATTTTGCGACGCCTTTTTAAGTTTTAGTTTCTTTTTAAGTTATTTCCATTTGGGATTTAGTTTTTCCTGTAAGCTTTAATATTTTAGACGACTTTTACCTATGTATCAATTATCATTCCAATTAGTAATCTCAATTTGCGATTATAATTTTAAGTTAGTTGTGATAATAAGGTTAGGTTAGTCAAGTGTTTTTAAGTTTTATAAGTTTCTTTTATTTTTCCGTCACCTTTTATTTTTCAACCATTTTTCTTTTTCGACCTTTTTCGACGAACTCTTTTTCTTTCTTATTTCTCGCTATTCTAGTTTTAGGACATAGATTTTTATCCTACTTCTTATCTAAATTTCTTAAAATTACGAAAATTTATTTTAAGTGGTTAAATTGATAGACATCAAAATTTTCTGGTTTTTAGTAATAGTTGGATTTGTATGTGGACCGAGTTATTGGAGCCAAACAGTCCTCAATTATATTGAGACCAAACGAATCCTGCCCCTCTGCTGCATCTTTTGGCTATTCGAAACGTGGGCAAAATCAGAAAAGTCTATTGATTGGATAACTTATTATAATTTTTCTTTCCTTTTAAAAACTAATAGGATATTCAGTGAATGCACCGAGCAAGACGTTCACCACCTTTTGTACGTTCACCACCTGTAACTAGATCAAGACATTTAGCAAATATTACTGCCGTTGATTTTTCTTTAGAATCGTCATCCAGTCGACCAAGTGCTCCAGTTCAAATTTCCGATAATCCATTTTTTGAACCCGACCTCACAATTGAGAATCCGGAGAATATTCAGGGACGATTCATAGATCCTGAACTACTAAATTTTCCTCCGGAACCACCAATCATTCAAACAGAGATTGTTGAGGAACGAACCATTAAATCAGAATCCTCTAGTGATTCCGATTCAACAAATTCAATTATGGAAGTAACAGAACCATTAAGTATGGAAGACCGAATGAGAGCTAAACGCACTGGCCAAGGTCACGCAATTACTCATCCAGACATTAATGCGCCAGATTATGAAATCAAAGGACAAATTCTACACATGGTGACTAATCAATGCCAATTTAGTGGTGCGCCGAAGGAAGATCCAAATGAACATCTACGTACCTTTAATAGGATCTGCACACTATTTAAAATCCGAGAAGTAGAGGATGAACAGATATATCTCATGTTATTTCCCTGGACTTTAAAGGGAGAAGCCAAAGATTGGTTGGAATCGTTACCTGAAGGGGCGATCGATACATGGGATGTTTTAGTTGAAAAATTTCTTAAACAATTCTTTCCTGCATCTAAAGCCGTAAGACTTCAAGGAGAAATTGTTACATTCACACAGAAGCCAAATGAAACTCTATATGAGGTGTGGACAAGATTTAGAAAGTTATTAAGAGGATGTCCGCAACATGGTTTAGACACCTGTCAAATAGTACAAATATTCTACCAAGGATGCGACATCACTACAAGGAAAGACATAGATATAGCAGCTGGTGGTTCTATTATGAAGAAAACCGAAACTGATGCTTACAAAATTATTGATAACACTGCTTCCCACTCACATGAGTGGCACCAAGAAAAAGATATCGTTAGATCATCTAAAGCAGCTAGAGCCGATTCTAGCCATGACTTAGATTCCATTTCCGCAAAGATAGATGCTGTCGAGAGACGAATGGAAAAGATGACTAAGGATATTCACTCAATACGAATTAGTTGTGAGCAGTGTGGAGGACCACATTTGACAAAAGATTGTCTCAGTATTGAATTAACAATGGAACAAAGAGAGAATATTTCATACATAAACCAAAGGCCTGGAAATAATTATCAGAATAATTATCAACCGCCAAGACCGATTTACAATCAAAACCAGAATTATAACCGAAATATTCCATATAACAACCAACAAGGTCCTAGCAATCAACAAGTATCCAATAATACTTACAACCAGCAAAGACCTAATTTTCAAAACAAACCACCACAACAAACCGATGATAAAAAGCTGAATTTAGAAGATATGATGACGAAGCTAGTTGAAACTCAAACGCAGTTTTTCACATCTCAGAAACAAACTAATGAACAAAATGCTCAAGCATTTAGAAATCAACAAGCTTCTATTCAAAATCTGGAAGAAGAAGTAAGTAACCTAGCAAGGTTAATAGGTGAAAGAAAACCGGGAAGTCTACCTAGTGATACAAATGCTAACCCCCGGAATGAAACAGCTAAAGCCATTACCACAAGAAGTGGTACAACACTTAAACCACCTGAAATACCTGTAACTTCTGATGAAGCTATTCCTACTCCATAAGAACCACAACTTAATCAAGATAAGGAAAAAGAACCGGTAGTTGAAAAGGTTAATGAAGATAACACAGTTAAGGCTAAACCTTATGTTAAACTATACCAACCACCACTTCCTTACCCGAGTAAAATGAAGAAAGAGAAACTTGAAGCCGAGCAATCCAAATTCTTGGATATGTTTAAACAGATAAATGTAAATCTTCCTTTCATTGATGTGATTTCAGGAATGCCTAGATATGCTAAATTCTTGAAAGATCTAATCTCAAATAGAAAGAAAATGGAAGAACTCTCGGCTGTTACCATGAATGCTAATTGTTCAGCAGTGCTGTTGAATAAGATACCAGAAAAACTATCTGATCCAGGAAGTTTCACAATTCCATGTTTTCTGGGTAGTCTTAGTTCAATAGAAGCATTGGCAGACTTAGGTGCTAGTATAAATCTAATGCCATATTCACTATACGCTAAACTAGACCTTGGAGAATTGAAACCAACCAGAATAAGCATACAACTAGCCGATAGATCAATAAAATATCCTAGAGGGATAATGGAGAACATGCTAGTTAAAGTTGGTACTTTAGTATTTCCAGTAGATTTTGTTGTTCTGGACATGGAAGAAGATTCTCAAGTTCCTCTCATATTAGGAAGACCATTCTTAAACACGGCTAAAGCAATGATAGACGTGTTCGGTAAGAAATTGACCCTAAGTATAGAGGATGAGAGTGTTACCTTTTCAGTTGATAGAGCAATGCAACAACCACAATCTGCAGATGATACATGTTATTATATTCAAACTATAGATGCACATGCAGAATTATTAGAAGAATTTCCAGAATTACAAGGAACATGAGAATGTTCTTTAGGAGAAGGTAATGAACCAATTGATGAAGTTGAAATGTTAGCTACACTTATAGCTAATGGATATGAACCAACAACAGAAGAAATTCAAATGCTAAAAGAAGAAGACAGATATCGATATAAATCATCGATAGAAGAACCACCGAAATTAGAGTTAAAGCCACTTCCAAACCATTTGGAATACGCTTATTTACATGGTGAATCTGAATTACCTGTAATAATATCGTCTTCTCTTACTGAAAATGAGAAATCACAACTCATTTCTGTGTTGAAAGCTCATAAACCAGCAATTGCATGGAAGATTCATGATATTAAAGGAATAAGTCCTTCTTATTGCACACATAAAATCCTTATGGAAGAAGGTCATAAAACGTATGTGCAACGCCAACGAAGACTAAATCCTAATATGCAAGATGTAGTTAAGAAAGAGATTATTAAACTGCTAGATGCAGGTTTAATTTATCCAATTTCTGATAGTCCATGGGTAAGCCCAGTTCAATGCATACCTAAGAAGGGTGGCATGACTGTCATTACAAATGAGAAAAATGAGCTTATTCCTACTAGGACTGTAACAGGATGGCGTGTATGTATTGATTATAGAAAATTAAATGACGCCACCAGAAAAGATCACTTTCCCTTACCTTTCATTGATCAAATGTTGGAAAGATTAGCCGGAAATAGTTACTATTGTTTTCTAGATGGATTTTCCGGATATTTTCAAATTCCAATAGCACCCGAAGATCAAGAGAAAACCACATTCACGTGCCCTTATGGTACTTTTGCTTACAAACGCATGCCATTTGGACTTTGCAACGCCCCTGCAACCTTTCAAAGGTGTATGGTGGCGATTTTTCATGACATGATAGAAGAATTCATGGAAGTTTTCATGGATGACTTTTCAGTCTTCGGTGATACATTTGAAACATGTCTAGCTAATCTTGAACGAATGCTTATTAGATGCGAACAATCAAATCTAGTACTTAATTGGGAGAAATGCCATTTCATGGTTAAAGAGGGCATCGTTCTTGGACATAAAATTTCAAAAGAAGGAATTGAAGTGGATAGAGCTAAAGTAGATGTAATTGCTAAACTTCCACATCCCACCAATGTTAGAGGAGCTAGGAGTTTTCTAGGGCATGCCGGTTTTTACCGACGTTTCATAAAAGATTTTTCTAAAATTGCCACTCCTATGAATAAACTCCTAGAAAAGGATGCTCCATTCATCTTTTCAGATGAGTGTATCAAATCTTTTAATATTCTTAAAGAGAAACTCACTAATGCGCCGATCATGATAACACCAAATTGGAATCTACCATTTGAACTAATGTGCGATGCAAGTGATTTTGCAATGGGAGCCGTTTTAGGACAAAGGATTGAAAAACGATTTCAACCTATTTATTATGCTAGTAAGACGTTACAAGGAGCATAAACGAACTATACAACTACTGAAAAAGAACTCCTTGCTATTGTCTTTGCGTTTGACAAATTTCGATCATATCTCGTTCTAGCAAAAACGGTGGTCTATACCGACCATTCTGCTCTTAGATACCTATTTTCAAAACAAGATGCTAAACCAAGATTAATCCATTGGATCTTACTCTTACAAGAGTTTGATATTGAAATCCGAGATAAAAGAGGAGCAGAAAATCTCGCCGCTGATCATCTTTCTCGTCTTGAAAATCCTGAGTTAGAAGTTCTAAATGAATCGGCCATACAAGACAACTTTCCTGATGAATATCTATTGAAGATAGATTATAATGAAATACCATGGTTTGCAGACTATGCAAACTACTTAGTATGTGGATTCCTTGAAAAAGGATTATCGTACCAAAAACGAAAGAAATTCTTCAGTGATATAAAACTCTATTTCTGGGAAGATCCACATTTGTTTAAAAGTTGTCCAGATGGAATAATACGCCGATGTGTATTTGGAGATGAAGCCAGTAAAATATTAAACCATTGTCACACAGGACCAACAGGAGGGCATTATGGGCCTCAACTAACAGCAAGAAAAGTTTATGATGCTGGATTCTATTGGCTTACAATTTACAAAGACTCACACCTTCTTTGCAAATCCTGTGATGCTTGTCAAAGGGCCGGAAAAATAAGTCAACGTGATGAAATGCCACAAAATGTCATTCAAGTATGCGAAGTATTTGACATTTGGGGTATTGACTTTTTGGGTCCATTTCCAAAATCTCATAATAATCTATATATACTCGTAGCCATTGATTATGTATCTAAATGGGCAGAAGCACAAGCTCTCCCAACTAACGATACACGAGTTGTAGTCAACTTTTTAAAACATCTTTTTGCAAGGTTTGGAACACCGAAAGCTTTAATAAGTGATCGGGGTACTCATTTCTGTAATAATCAACTTGAGAAAGTTCTTAAAAGATATGGAGTAACTCATAAAATCTCCACCGCATATCATCCACAAACAAGTGGACAAGTTGAAAATACCAACCGAGCTTTAAAACGTATTCTAGAGAAAACCGTAGGATCAAATCCGAAGGAATGGTCCATTAAATTGGAGGATGCACTCTGGGCTTTTAGAACAGCCTACAAAACTCCAATTGGAACCACACCTTTTAGACTTGTTTATGGAAAAGCATGTCATCTTCCAGTAGAAATTGAACACAAAGCATTTTGGGCTTTGAAGACATGTAATCTTGATTTACATGAAGCCGGACGTCTACGATTAAGTCAACTAAACGAATTAGAAGAATTAAGACATGAAGCATACGAAAATTCGTTAATCTATAAAGAAAGAACGAAGAAATGGCATGATAAAAGAATCAGAAGTTCAAAAGAATTTAAAGAAGGAGACAGAGTTCTTCTTTTCAATTCACGATTCAAGCTATTTCTTGGAAAATTGAAATCAAGATGGTCTGGACCATTCATAGCCAAAAGAGTTTTTCCATACGGAACGATAGAATTAATAAATTCAAATGGGATTGAATTTAAAGTTAATAGTCACAGAGTTAAACATTACATACATGGTCCGATGGAAGTTGACAACGAAGTTAATCACAATTTCGACACCACAGCTAACTAAGTGTGGGGAGAATCAAGTCTTTAAAGGTTAATATGTATTTCTGTTAGAGTTAGATTGTTTGTTTTCGTGTAGTTCTCGAAAATGGAACCCGAATGGTCTTTCCCTAGCAGACCCTAAAGAACTAGTCTTCTCCCCCCATTCTGAATTTTTATTTTTTTTAGGTTTTTACAAAATGAAGACTGCCTGTGAACTAAACCATGGTCTAATGCTACACGCTTTGATCACTAAACGTAATAATGACACACTTCCGAGTGAAATAGTATCAGTAATCAGAGAAAGATTGGACGGAGTTAGAAAAGAATCTAAATGCCAAGATAATAAGTTACAATTTGGTAAAGGAAAATCAAAATCCGCAGCGAAAAGAAGAGCACGACACCTAGAAAGATGTCTCAAATGCGGAAAATGATCACATGGAGGTAAATGTTCAAATAATCAAACCTATTCAAACACCGAATTTGTTACTTTATGCAGAGACGGACCGTTCATATGTTTAGAAGAAAAAACACTGAATGCTAGAGGTTACGCCTATGTAGCCATGGAAAACCAATTAAACCGACTATCTTATGAATGGGATAGATCATATAACTAAGAAATCTATTTCACAGGTATGTTTGTACAGTTTTTATTTTTTTTTTTTATTTTTTTTTTAACCTTTTGATAATAAACGCTAATTTGTTCGCTATAAAGTATTAAATTGGTATTGAATAAAATTAGGTTTGGCGACCGAAATTATTGATATCATTCAAAAATTTATTACATCACTGCGAAATTTAACGTTTATTCTTAAGGTATAAATATCTTTAATCAATCAACCCAAAATATTTCAAAAATTTGTCATGAGTTAAATTAGGTCTTGGAACCGAAATTACTTTACCGAAAAGAGGGGTGCATATTTTTGATAATATTTGATTGATTAAAGTGGGATAAAAAGCCAAAAAGATTTTTAATTTTATTTTTACCATGTTTTTAAAATTAATATATAAATCTTAAATTAATATTGTAAACTTTGTAAAATCAATATATTTAAAATTGTAAATATTTGAAAAATTAATATAAGTTTGGTGTGAATTTATAATATGAATTTTTAAATTAAGTTTGGTGTGAATTTTTTATTTTTAAAATATGAATTTTATTTTTATGCATTTTAAATTGTAAGTTTGGTGTGAATTTTTAATATTAATTTTGAATTTTATATTTAAATTGTGTGAATTTAAAAACAAAAATTTACTTTATCTCATTAAGTTAAAAATATGATTTTTAAAATTCGTCGTAAGTTGAAGACTAGGTCTTTGAACCGAAATTGCTTTACCCAAGGGAGGGACGAGAACTTTTATTATCATTATTTTTAATCTTATTGAATTAGATTTTTGTTAGGAGGTTCGATGCGCCACATGTCTTTACTAGACATGGCTCAGGCTTTACGTATATATACGCCTGAGGAGTTAGCATCTACCGATTGTAGAGGGTTGATACTAAATGGTAGAAAGATAGATGAAAATTTTGATACACATGGTGTATGGAGTCAAATGACAAGCCATCACCGATTCAAAGGGGAAAATTACTCTTATTTGGATATAGATAGAGCTGAATTAAGAGTAATTCATAGGTTTTTAGCTAATTCGATTACACAAAGAGGTAAGAACAAGGAAAAGGTAAATGAACAGGATTTGTTTTACCATATGTGTATTCGAGACCCACAAAGCGCTGTAAGTATACCTTATTGTGTGGGTTATTATTTATCAGCTATGGTTAGGGTGATGAGACCGCATAGCATAATAGGAGGTGGTATATTTATTAATTTGATTGTTGAATATCTCGGTGTGGATATAAGTCGGGGGGGATTATTAGTCGAAGAACCAGAACCCCGCGATACAATAGGTTTAAATGTATACCATGGTGCGAAAGTTTTGAAGAGGCGAAATAACGCCGCAGTACAATACCATGGTAGACATCCACAGGTTGAGAGAAACCAACAGCAAGGTAATGTAGGAGGGGGAAATGAAATGCAAGAAATGCAAAGGTTTATAGCTTCACAGGAGTACGAAAATGCTAGACATAGAGCATTTGAAGATTGGCAAGTTCATCAAAACCAAATCATAGCTTATTGCCAACATATAGGTAGAAACTATATTCCTACTCCATCGCCCATATTCCCTCCATGGTCTATAGAGATTCAACCACCGTATCCTACGTATAACCCAGCCGAAGCATTTTATAGCACCTATGGTTATGCATGGAACCCCTACTGGTATCAGTATCATCCTTAGTCTACTTAGTTTTATTTATTTTGTAATTTGTAATGTTGATACGTTTAATACTTATTTAATATTGTAATAGTTTTTATAATTTTCTAACTTTTATTCTTAGATTTTAATAATTTTTGAATGTGGGGTAATATACCAAACTTCAAAAATATGTATATATGTATGCAGTTTATCTTATGTACACAACAGGGTAAAACAACGCATTTTCAAAGACTGGCATTAAGTTCAGCAAAAGCAACTAATTTTGACGACAAGATGCAAAATATATGTGAAATAACAACAAGACGGAACGAACAAATGATGTGCACCATTTATCATTCAGCAAACAAACACAAATATGTTTGGAAACTTTGGTAAAATTTAATCATTTTCACACAAATCACCCTCAATAATTTAAATTGTTACTGATTTCTTGCAAATGAGGGCATTGCAAGATCTTAAGTGTGGGAAGGGGTTAAATTCTTTCGGATTTTAAAATTTTTTACTTTATACACTTGGTTACCATTAGAAATACTAGTAAAGTAGTAGTTGTATTAGAATCTAGTGTTCTCTGATAATAAAGAACAGCCCTAGTCTTATATACTGACTACCCAATTCTAGTAAAAATTTTCAAAATTTTTAATTAAATGAACTCAAAATCATGTTTATACATATTTATGAACGATAAAACTAGGTTTTAACACCGAAATTATTGTTACCTCGGAAAGGACATAAATTGAGAAACAAACCAAAATGTTAAAATTCATTTAAAATGGAATAGAGGACAATAAAAAGGAAAATAAAAGCCAAGTGTGGGAAAATTTACCAAGTTATCTTAAACATATGTCACATATTTTTGTACAAATAACTGAAAATACTTTTGCTTTGGACTAAACTAAACTGTTTTACCCGATGAAAGAAAAGAAGAGATGGATATACACGATGAATCAATTCCATCATTAAAAGGAAGTAAAGTCTTCCGAAAAAGAAACGCGCTTCTTGATTTAGGTCAGGAAGTTGTCGTCCAGACCAGCTGTAGGTTGACGAAAAATCTAGAAAAGTCATCACTAAAATCAGCAAGAAATCCACGGACCTCAGCATAAAACAGGGTCGCCAAGTGGTCAGATTTATCCTAACCATGAGAAGGATTTATCTCGTACAATGGGGGGGGATACCGTGCAAATTAGCTTGATAAGACTAATGAATCAGATCCCCAGAAAGGATAATCTCCTTAAAGATTAAAAATCAGCTTTTAAGACTGATATTACTCAATCCTTGAGATTGACCTTAAAGATTGAGAATTCAAACTCATGGAATTCAATGATATCTAAACTCGAGCTTGAACGAGAAAATATTTTGATCAAAATTACAAACCGATTTGTTTTCTAAAAACCCATTTTCAATGCGTTCATTACCATTGAACGTAAAATCCTAGGAATTCACCTGGAATTCATTAGGTCACCTGAACCAAATCGGGTGTCAACCGTAAGAACGGTGGTTCCATAGTGGTTAAAGACAGGACCTTGTGCCAAACCTACAAATTATAAGGGTGAGCTTTACTATTGCTCCTACCAAGGATAGTAATTGCGTCTGACACGTTATAGACCATAATTAAAAGCATGTCAGGAGACATTGCCTTAACAGTTGCTTGTTCAACGCTTTCCTTTACAACCGGACGGTAGTTTACCGAAAGGTAATATACGGAACAAGTAAACTGGACGTGTTGCTTTCCAAATACAAGGTTAGCAAGTGGGTGACACAAAACCATAAGTTTTAAGCTAAAATTTTCAAATCTGAAACCCACCAAACCCACAAAAATATTTTGCAAACAACGGTGAAGGGTTATTCCGGAAAACTTATCTAGGGTAAAAACTAGATTTAATTTTCAAAAGATCAAATGTTTTAATAAAGATCCAATTTCCTTAATGGATCTAAATTTTTATAGTCATGTGGGACTGTAAACCATATCGTTACTACCATTGTTTATACCGCCGTATAGAAATCACTGATGTACAAAGTGTGAAGAATAAAGAAGTGATTCTAGTATTTCAAGACGATATTGCTTAAGGACAAGCAACGCTCAAGTGTGGGAATATTTGATAATGCTAAAAACGAACATATATTTCATAGCATTATTCCTCAAGAAAGACAAGCTTTTAGTTGCAATTGTTCTATTTACAAGTGATATTCGTTTAAATAATAAAAGGTGAAGACAAAAGACAGATTCGACGAATTGAAGACGCAAACGACCAAAAAGTTCAAAAGTACAAAAGACAATTAAAGAGGTTCCAATTATTGATAAGAAACGTCTCGAAATTACAAGGGTACAAGATTCAAAACGCAAAGTACAAGATATTAAATTGTACGCAAGGACGTTCGAAAATCCGGAACCGGGACCAGAGTCAACTCTCAACGCTCGACGCAACGGACTAAAAATTACAAGTTAACTATGTATATAAATATAATATAATATATAATTAATTATATATTATATATATATTATATTTATATAATAAACTGTCGGTAAACAAAGAGCCAAAATGGAGTGAGCTGTAATTACAAACACCGCGACTCGCGGAGTTTGAAGAAGGAATGGGCCACGAGTCGCGGAGCCCCAAAAACTGAAACTCCCTATAAAGCCCAACGAATTCTGATCAAAATAACATATATATCCATCTCTCTATCTATATACGTAATATTTATAATTTATATTTTAATTTTAATTTTAATTTTAATCTAATAATAAGGGTATGTTAGCGAATGTTGTAAGGGTGTAAGTCGAAATTCTGTCCGTGTAACGCTACGCTATTTTTAATCATTGTAAGTTATGTTCAACCTTTTTATATTAATGTCTCGTAGCTAAGTTATTATTATGCTTATTTAATCCGAAGTAATCATGATGTTGGGCTAATTACTAAAATTGGGTAATTGGGCTTTGTACCATAATTGGGGTTTGGACAAAAGAACGACACTTGTGGAAATTAGACTATGGGCTATTAATGGGCTTTATATTTGTTTAACTAAATGATAGTTTGTTAATGTTAATATAAAGATTTACAATTGGGCGTCCCTATAAATTACCATATACACTCGATCGGACACGATGGGCGGGGTATTTATATGTACGAATAATCGTTCATTTAACCGGACACGGGAATGGATTAATAGCCACTAGAATAATTAAAACAGGGGTGAAATTATGTACAAGGACACTTGGTATAATTGATAACAAAATATTAAAACCTTGGGTTACACTCAGTCGACATCCTGGTGTAATTATTAAACAAAGTATTAAAATCTTGTTACAGTTTAAGTCCCCAATTAGTTGGAATATTTAACTTCGGGTATAAGGATAATTTGACGAGGACACTCGCACTTTATATTTATGACTGATGGACTGTTATGGACAAAAACCAGACGGACATATTAAATAATCCAGGACAAAGGACAATTAACCCATGGGCATAAAACTAAAATCAACACGTCAAACATCATGGTTACGGAAGTTTAAATAAGCATAATTATTTTATTTCATATTTAATTTCCTTTATTTTATATTTAATTGCACTTCTAATTATCGCATTTTTATTGTTATTGTATTTAATTGCACTTTTAATTATCGTACTTTTTAATTATCGCAAGTTTATTTTATCGCACTTTTATTATTCGCAATTTCATTATCGTTATTTACTTTACGCTTTAAATTAAGTCTTGTATTTATTTATTATTTTATATTTGGTTTTAACTGCGACTAAAGTTTTAAAATCGACAAACCGGTCATTAAACGGTAAAAACCCCCCTTTATAATAATAATATTACTTATATATATATTTGTATTTTTATAAAAGTAAACTAATATAGCGTTAAGCTTTGTTTAAAGATTTTCCCTGTGGAACGAACCGGACTTACTAAAAACTACACTACTGTACGATTAGGTACACTGCCTATAAGTGTTGTAGCAAGGTTTAAGTATATCCATTCTCTAAATAAATAAATATCTTGTGTAAAATTGTATCGTATTTAATAGTATTTTCTGCTAAAATATAAAGCTATTTTATATACACCTCGCATAACATCAACCGTACAAGTCATTTGTCTTTCATTCCGAGCTTATTCGAAGGTGAGTCTACAGTCCCGCTTTTTACATATTTTCAGGGATGAGAATACACGTTGTTACATTTACGTTTTCAATTACTTTTATATTGACATGAGTACTACACATATGCATACTGAGTTTGTACACAAAGCCTCTAGCTTGAATACTTTTAATACCATCGGTGTAAGCACAATTTAGATGGATGGATCTGTTAGGTTGACAACCTCACCCACTATAAAAGCAGTGGTGCATTTATTTTGAACATTAGATACACTCGTACAGGTGTATAACATTTTAGGAGGTAAAGGCGGGTATAGTGGCATCTATACTCGGGTTAATGCTAGTATTTAGGTACTCGGTGTATGCAGCGATAAAATCTCGTGGTCAAGGAAAATAAACTATTTTTCTGATAACTGTTTTTCTTCAGATACTGTTACATTACTTTAACCTGTAGATCAACCAACATTATTTGTTGACCTGTTTTTGTGTGTTGTTATTCTCAGGTCCTTAAGAGGTATGCTTCCACTGTGTTTGCTGCATGACTGGGCGTGGTGTAACGACCCGACTTTTTCGACTTGCTTTTGTGCCTTGTATTTTAGCGAAACTGCGTATCTGTGCGTACTGATTTACTTTATACTCTGGAAACTTGATATATGTGGTTTACTTCCAATTATATGTTAAAACATGCCTTAGAGTACGTAGGATTCTTAACTTGTCCATTGGATGCTTTATAACCGTCAGTGTTACTTGTCGTTACGGATAAACCGCGGACTGCGCGCACGTTTGACTTTTGTCGAAACCGGAATATTTGGGCAACGAAATATTAATTATTATTTTATAATAATAATTACTTGGGCCCTTGGATGCTTAATTTTATTTATTTAATTGCTAAAGCCCAATAGTTAGTCTTGTTGGACTTTCTACCTTGTTGGGCTCAAGCCCACCCTACTCTAGCTAGTGACCCAATTAATTAGCCCAAGTATTATTACTAGTGACCCATAATAATAAATAAATAAATAAATAAATAAATAAATAAATAATGAGTCATACTAGCATAATGGATAAGGATTATCTAGTTGTCACATGGGATTCTAGCATTAGTACACACTTTAGACAACCATTATCCATAAAGCAAGTTTTGTCTCCCCCTCCCCTCCCTCAAAAATCACGGCCAAGAGGCCTTGGCCACCTCATCAATACAAGTGAAATTCCTTGCTTATAAATACTAGCCATTCACCTCTCACTTGTTCATTTGATTTTCACACACAATTGTTCTTTCTTTCTTTTCTTTCTAGTAATACTTGTAAGTTTTCTTTCTTCTTCCTTTTTTTCTTTTCAAATTCGTGATCATCATCATCATTTTATGGAGATCAAAGTTCCATTTAGCTTTGATCTTGGTTACATCTTGTTGATTCAAGCATGAATCCTTCAAGAACATTGAAGATTCAAGCTTTCTAGCTTTGAATCTTCACCAACTTTGTAGATTCATCTTTCTTTCACTTTAATCTTGTTATTTTGTGATAAAGATTCAAACTTTTGTTTGTAATCTTCATATATCTTAAAGATCCAAGCTTTATGCTTCAAGATCTTCAAGAACAATTAAGATGCAAGCTTTCTAGCTTGAATCTTCATATCTTTTTGTTAGATCTAAGTTCTTTTTGCTTTGATCATGTTGTTTTGTGAAAAAGATTCAAACTTTTGTTTGTAATCTTCATGTATCTTCAAGATCCAAGCTTTATGCTTCAAGATCTTCAAGAACACTTAAAGGTTCAAGCTTTCTAGCTTTGCAACCTTGTAACTTGTGTGAAATGGATCCAAGCTCTCTAGCTTAGGGTTCCATCACCTCTTTTGACTTGGATTGTGCTTATACTTGTTGAATTGATGTAAAGTTTGTAGCTTTAGTTGTTATTGTGAATTGAAATTGTGTTAAGACTAAGGATATGATGTAACCTTGGTTCATCATCCATCTAAGACTCATGAATGAGTTGTGTTCTTACTTGGTCTTAACATATTGTGTATTGATGGTGAATCTTGGTCAAAAGTGATGCTAAACCATCAACGAGTTGCACACTTGAAGCTACAAGCATCAAGGATGAGAACCGTGATGAGCATCAAGCACCAAGAACCCCATCGGAGCACTTGTCTACTGATTTTTGTATCTGATCAGACCACCTGGGCTACCATAAAGTTGATTTTCAGTTAGTTCAGTTCGAGTATATGATTTTCCGCTTAGGCCTCGTCTTAATCCGAGTTACGGTTTAGGATTTATGGCCCTCCGAGAGTCACTACACCCTATTAACATTCTGCTGAAATTTCTGACCTACTCGCACTTAAACCGTCGCCACGGTCAAACGAAGACGAGTTAGGTCCTGGAAATTGGTCAGTGGTTAGGGGACTCATATACGGAGCCATAGCCACTGACTATGCGTCTTTTTGATTTACTTAGAGGTCGTAGCAGCTGACCGAAGTCAGCCTATTGTTTCGATCTCTATTCTTGTCAAACTTACTTAGCTTTTATGATGATGAACGATGATGATGATGACACTTAAACTTATTTTATGCACTATTAGAATTTATAAAGACAACCTACTGACCTAGTAACCTTTGATTTAGGTTGACGACCTTTCGGACCGACTTACTACTTGCGTACTTTCATTACCGACTTTACCGCTTTTATCACTGTGAGTTATAGCATCCCTTTTTATCACTTTAACTATTTCGGGACTGAGAATACATGTGCTTTTTACATTTTACATACTAGGCACGAGTACTTAAGCTTTATATGTGTGTGGGTTATATAACGGCATAAATATTCCCTTTAGCACGGTAACGTTTAGTCATTGGTTTTTGAACCGGTGAACGCGAATCTTAGATATGGATCCATAGGGTTTGACATCACCACTCGGGCTAGTCGCGCTAGCATTTAACGAGTGTTTAATACTTCGTGAACATACGCACTCGCCAAGTGTACTTTCAGGGGGTTATAAACGTTAAGTCTAGTTACCGGGTGCCCACGGTCATACATATACTTTTCATACTGTTTTGATACGATGTTCGCAGCACTGAAATCTCGTGGCCTATCTTACGTTACTGTTACAACTTAAACTATAACTCACCAACATTCGTGTTGACTTTTTAAGCGTGTATTTCTCAGGTGCCTAGAGGTTTATTGCTTCCGCTGTTAGACTTGATGTCATGCTGTTATTGAATTGCTGTTAAGGACCTGCTGTATTAGTTATCCGCTGCATTACTAGAGATGTATCATTCATGGAACTTTTCTGTTGCATTCGTAGTTTATGTTAATTTCAAACAATGGCTTTGTAACGACCTTAGGGTCAAGTAATTATGTTTATGCTCCTATTCGTAGGATGCGCGCTATCTTTTGTAAAACGTTATCTTTTTATGAATGCAAACTGGTTTTCAAACAGCATGTAGTATTCAACCGTGTAAAGATCCTGTTGTTGACGAATCGTACACGATGGTTTTGTACGGGGCGTCACACGTGGAGTCAGCATTTGATTTTAAAGAACATTATTTACTTTCGCATTTAAAACTTTTATACTGTTTAAATACTGTTGGCTTGTGGTTACGATCACAACAGTGTGTCTATTTTGGGATTATTGATTTATGTTTTTGAAAGTTAATTTTTGAAATAAAAATTAAATGCGATTGCTTTAAACGTCACATATAGAGGGCGTAACTGTTAGCTGTGGGACCTGAATTGACACGTCGTCAGATGGTAATTTGGCAGGGTGTTAAAGTTGGTATCAGAGCAACACGGTTACCTAGGACTAGGCTGCATTAGATAGTCGAACGCTAGGACAACTAATGCGTCTGGACTGTAACCATAGACTAGTTAAGCTACGTAGACTGTAGTTACACTACTTACTACTTTACTTGATTCTATGAATGCTTAGTATATCATATACGTTTATATATATATATAAATGCCTACTATTATTATATATTGGATGTTCTAATGTGAGCGTGCTTCCATGCTGACACCAGATGAAGTATCTTCATGATGTTTACTTAAGTGCTTGGGATGCGGATACCGAGTCCGGTACTTCCGTGACTGCTCGGGATGCTCTTACACCTGGTACTGATGAAGAGAAGTTGTCTGAGACTGTTGGGCAGCTGGAGACCAAAGAGGAAGAGGAAGATTCCAATGCCGAGGATAACCCTTTGTTTGATTTTCTCGACCGAGAGGATTCCGATGAAGAAGAGGAACTCGGGAACGAGGAAGGTTCTGATGAAGAAGATTCTGATGATGAAAAGGGATCCGAGAAGGAAAAGGATTTCGAGGGTGAAGAAAAGTCTAAGGAACTGCTCAATACTAAACCAAGACCCCAGGATCCGATTATACCTATCACTAAGGGATCCGAGAAGGAAAAGGATTCCGAGGGTGAAGAAAAGTATAAGGAACTGCTCAATACTAAACCAAGACCCCAGGATCCGATTATACCTATCACTACACCTACTACCCTTACCGAATCACGTATATTGCCACCCGCCAAGAATTCCCGTAAGCGTAAGATTACATTTAGTTATCATGAAAATGATACTACACGCTACTATGGCTCAAGTACTCCCCTACCTCGTGTTGTTCATCACCGTTCTAATATACCAACTACTAGTGTTGCAAAGCATTCATCATCCCCTACCGATGAAATTCGAGAGTTAAAGGAGATTGTTAGGAGTTTGGTAGCCAGAGTTTCAGTGCTAGAAGAGGAACAAAAAGCCACAGCAGCCATCCAAGAAGACTATGAACGCCTTAGCGAGAAGTATGCTGATCTGCACGATGAGTTGGCCGCATTCAAAGAGCGTGTCGGACCAAGTTTTCTCCGTTTAGAACGGAAATTTCCAGATGAAGATGACTCCGAGTGAGATCGAGTTTATCTTAACGTACGTTACCTATAGCACCTTGTTTCGTATTAAGACTAGCAGACATGTTTCAGTATTTGTTTTGTGAGATATATTCAATCACTTCGAGACCTTTTATTATACTTTCATACTTTGAATGATGTTCCTTCTATCTTATTCGTGCATGTGTCGTTGAAAGTTGATCATACTATTACTACTATTTATTTACACTAAGGTTATGTCATTTTGGCGGTTACACTAACGTTAATTTGAACTAAAACACGAGCGTCATACACTTTCTTTACATAATGGTATAGTATAGCGTACGGTCAACTCTGGAATTTTCTTCTTATAATATAAGTACAGCTCTGTTTGCTTGAAATACATGTCAAAAAAAAAAAAAATCGTAATAAAACCCTTATAACTTATCCACATAACCGTCCATAACGTTTTGACGGAAATTCGCATTGAATTAAAACTCACATGACTGAATTTCTGAAATATTACAGCACTTATTTAATGTATAAGGAGCCTTGTCAATTTTTATAAAGTCATAGAAAAATCATGCGAAGGTGAATTTTGGGGCTAAATTTATTAGAAATTCTTCCAATGGGTAAAAGTACACTAGATTCTCGTTACATGCAATGGATTAACCGTATGTTTTGCTAATCTGAACTTGTGAAGTAATGTCAAAATGAAAGTATAAGTAGGCGTAATGTAATGACCGGGATTATATTACGGTAACTTATATGGAAGTTTCGACAGCATGACATAAGGAATGGGAGGCTAGTCAAAGAAATTTTTCAAATTCTCACTGCTCATAAAATAAACATAATGGTCTATGTTAACCCATCGATAATATATGTACATACCATCACTCATCACTAATGACCCCCACTTGCTACTACGTATCATTTGTTGATATATGTATTGAACATACCCATCATCTCACGTCGCAACTCCTTACTATATATCATTGCCAATCGCTATTCAACACTATTCCTTACTCCTAGTCGATTCAATCACCACTCGTTTCTGGTTTATTTCTATAACGTTGTTTCATTGACACTAGCACGTTATGCTATTTTGCACTAAGGAACACCCCAAATGGTGAGGAATATTAGGGCCATCATGTGAAATCTATGAATTGCGCAAGAAGGCAACCACATGGCCAAATACATTAGAGTTGGAGCCCCGGTCCTGTTTATTAAGAAGAAGGATGGGTCGACGATAGTGTGTATCGACTACAGAGTATTGAACAAGTTGACAATCAAGAATCCGTATTTGCTACCGAGGATTGATGACTTATTTGATCAGCTGCAGGGATCCAGTTGTTATTCGAAGATTGATTTAAGATCCGGGTATCACCAATTGAGAGTCACAGAAGATGATGTCCCGAAGACAGCGTTTAGAATACGTTATGGGCATTATGAGATTACAGTGATGTCGTTTGGTTTGAAGAACGCACCAGCAGTGTTCATGGACCTCATGAACCGTGTGTGTAAGCCATACCTAGATAAATTCATCATCGTATTCATTGATGATATATTGGTGTACTCCAAGAACAGGGAAGAGCACGAGCAACATCTACGTTCGATATTGACTATGCTTAGAGAAGAGCAGTCGTATGCAAAGTTCTCTAAGTGTGACTTTTGGTTACCAAAAGTACCATTTCATGGTCATGTTGTAGGGGCCAAGGGAATACAGGTCGATCCAGCAAAGATTGAGTCTGTTAAGAATTGGGAAACTCCAAAGACGCCAACGCAGATTAGGCAATTTTTGGGTCTAGTGGGTTACTACCGGAGATTCATTGAAGGATTCTCTAAGATCGCCCGACCATTAACTTCATTGACTCATAAGGGCAAGAAGTTTGAGTGATCAGAACCGCAAGAGACTGCATTTCAATTGTTGAAAGAGGAGTTAACAACTGCACCAGTATTGTCTCTACCCGAGGGAAGTGAAGATTTTGTAGTTTATTGTGATGCCTTACGTCAAGGAATGGGTTGCGTGCTTATGTAACGAAATAAGGTTATTGCTTATGGATCGCGTCAGTTAAAGATTCACGAGCAGAACTACACTACGCACGACCTTGAGTTAGGAGCAGTTGTCTTTGCACTTAAAATGTGGAGACACTACCTGTTTGGAACCAGGTTCACTATCTTCACCGACCATAAGAGTTTACGGCACATATTCGATCAGAAGCAGCTCAACATAAGACAACGACGTTGGATGGAACTACGTATCGATGACAAACTTCATTTCATTGAGGAACCTGTTGAAATCTTAGGCCGTGAGGTCAAGCAGTTGAAACAGAGCAGAATTCCTATCGTTAAAGTTCGGTGGAACGCGAGAAGAGGACCAGAGTTCACGTGGGAGCGTGAAGACCAGATGAGGCTGAAGTATCTGCCATTGTTTCCCGAGGAAACTTCTTCGGCGGACGATCACTAAAATTTCGGGATGAAATTTTCAATAACAGGTGGGTAATGTAACAACCCTGATTTTTCCGTAACTTTTGTTAACCTTCCGTTAGTTTATTTAACGGCGATTATTTAACTTTTATGCGTTTACGTGTATTAAAGGCGTACTTGATCTTCGGAGGGTTTTAATAATTGATATGGGTTGATATTAATTCAAATAAAGATTTCGGATAATGAAATACGATAAAAACGATATGATTTTGATAATAGCTTTTTTTAGCAACGAAACGCTCGGGTTTATTTTAATAATTAATTTTATTAATTATTAACTTTTTAAAATATTTAATTTATTGGGTTTTTAATAAATTAAACAATTGGTTGCGTTTAACGATCGGGTTAGCGTTCCGGGCCTTCGGCACGACAAAACGACACTTAAAACGGACCACGAATATGCGCTTTTGCAAATCGAGAGCCCGGGAACCCTTCCCAAGTGGGCTACGGCCGTGAACCCCCTCCCCACCCCTTTATTGTTTAAATTTTGCAACTTGGAGTACTTAAGTGTCAATTAGTGGAACTAGGGCAAGATATATAAGGCTTGTGTTAAACCTAATTTAGTCATAATTCCCTCACAAGAAAATTAAGCAGTCGATCTCCCTCCCTCTCCCTCTTTCACGTTGACCATCACCACCATCATCATACCATTCAATTTTAATTTTTAGAGCAAGCCTTGAACACGAAAGTTGCAATTCTCGATCTCCTCTACGCGTTGGTATAATTCTTTTAGCGATCTAAGGTATATTTAGCAAAACCCTAATTCTTAAAATCTGAATTTTATTAGAGTTTCATAGTTATGTTGTCAATTGCTCAAGTCTATACGCGTACGTGTTAATTGTAATCGTTATTTTGATTGTTTGATGCGCTAGGGTTTAAAAACGAATTTGTATTTGTTTGATCAGAAAAATTAAGTTTTTCAAATGTTAATTATTATGTTATAATCAGATTCCTTGCAAAAAACTATTGAGTTTAGGCTTTGGATTCGCTTGATTTCGTTTCCGTATGATTAAGTTATGTCGATTTGAATTATCGTTGTGTTTTTGTTGCTTGATCAGAAATCTGGTGTTGATAGAAAATGAATTGGAATGTGAGACTTATACCACTGGAAATATAATTTAAAAACACTCAAGTTAGACTAGGATATCATGTCGTTTGCTTATGTATAGCCCGAGATATGCTAGAACTAGTGTAAATGTAGTTTTATACAGCACTTGCATGAAAATAACCTTGTATGATAAAATGTGTTAACTTTTGTGAATAAAGCTTTGCATATTTGAAAATTATACAAAAATTACTTCATATTTCATGTGGATATAATAGGCTAATTGTATCTACATCTTCGGATAATCGTATGCGAATGTGACTAACTAAATGAGAATCGAATCTGTAAATTGCTCACGGTTTTGTAATTTGTGAGTTTTTTATATTGTTTGAGCATGTATGCTTCTGGAAAATGAAACTTAACATGATATGTGACTTATTGTTAGTTTATGTCAATCTCTGAAACCTTATGCATTGGGCACAATAGATCCATACTTTATGTGAATTCTGATTTGAGCTGAAAACTGAATGATCAAATTGCACGAATAAACTGTACCAATTGGCTAAACAAAAGTGGCTAGATTTTTGATATGTGTTACTTTGATTTGTCCTTGAACTATGGCCACTAGTATTGTATCAATTTCATCTTTCTAACTCCGGTTATAGCCAAAATGAAATCAGTGCGTGGTCAGAAACTGACTTGGCAAACCCCAAATGTATCCCTTCTGATTTCTAACTTTTAATTGTCGTATGAGTCCCTGGCCGGACTTTTTGGAATCTATTTTAAGTGTAATTATGATCTGGAGTTTTTCATATTTACTTGATTTTTGTA
Source organism: Rutidosis leptorrhynchoides (assembly GCF_046630445.1). NCBI lineage: Eukaryota > Viridiplantae > Streptophyta > Magnoliopsida > Asterales > Asteraceae > Rutidosis > Rutidosis leptorrhynchoides. Next base: position 439,934,695 of record NC_092337.1, on the reverse strand, counting down.
CTATGAGATAATGTGCTAAGTATGCTACGTGTTCATAAATTTTGTGCATAACGATAAACTGAAATTGTGAAAATGATCATTCATGACCTAAAATGTATTGTTTGACTTAGGTTTGACTTATTGACCAATATTTTACATGAACCTACTGATGTTGACTTTAGTTGACTACTTTGACCAAGTTTGACTTTCGGTTTGACTTCGGTTGACTTTGTTTGACTTGCATGATATAGTTGACTTTTACTTTGAAACGCGTCGAGTCGAGCAATAAGACAACGTACACTATGAAACCACACTTATATAAGATACATATATTGACCAACCTAGATACGTATACTTAGGTTACATTACTCGGGTCTAAACCGTACAAGTCATTTGTCTTTCATTCCGAGCTTATTCGAAGGTGAGTCTACAGTCCCGCTTTTTACATGTTTTCAGGGATGAGAATACACGCTGTTACATTTACGTTTTCAATTACTTTTATATTGACATGAGTACTACACATATGCATACTAAGTTTGTACACAAAGCCTCTAGCTTGAATACTTTTAATACCATCGGTGTAAGCACAATTTAGATGGACGGATCCATTAGGTTGACAACCTCACCCACTATAAAAGCAGTGGTGCATTTATTTTGAACATTAGATACACTCGTATAGGTGTAGAACATTTTAGGAGGTAAAGGCGGGTATAGTGGCATCTATACTCGGGTTAATGCTAGTATTCAGGTGCTCGTTGTATGCAGCGATAGAATCTCGTGGTCAAGGAAATTAAACTATTTTTCTGATAACTGTTTTTCTTCAGATACTGTTACATTACTTTAACTTGTAGATCAACCAACATTATTTGTTGACCTGTTTTTGCGTGTTGTTATTCTTAGGTCCTTAAGAGGTATGCTTCCGCTGTGTTTGCTGCATGACTGGCCGTGGAGTCAGCATTTGATTTTAAAGAACATTATTTACTTTCGCATTTAAAACTTTTATACTGTTTAAATACTGTTGGCTTGTGGTTACGATCACAACAGTGTTTCTATATTGGGATTATTGATTTATGTTTTTGAAAGTTAATTTTTGAAATAAAAATTAAATGCGATTACTTTAAACGTCTCATATAGAGGGCGTAACTATTAGCGGTGGGACCTGAATTGACACATCGTCAGATGGTAATTTGGCGGGGTGTTAAAACCCATATAGCTAGCTGCCATTTATCCATCCAGATACAACCATGACCCATGTGACAAACAATACCCATGTCGATTTTGACAACTCAAACTATCATTTATAAAGAGGAACAACGGTAGATTTAAGAGCCCGCGCGTTGCACGACAGCTTTAAAAAATAGCACTTCAAAACGATAGTATTGAGACTGATTAGCTTAGATTTATGATACAATTAATAACATTTGTGTTGAAAGCAAATGTTAGAGCCAATGCGTTGCATCACAACACTACCAAACATAATTCCAACGCAAATACATCTTTAGCTCACCTACATCACAACACTACCAAACATAAATCATTATATGAGTAATAAATGACTGATGTCACCTGATATAGTATAACATGAACACATTTGACATAAGAAACTCAAGGTACAGAGACCAGGTATAACTATGAGAAAGCTTCATAAAAAAGTCTCAAATACATCTTTGGACCATATACATAAATAAATAAATAAATAAATAAATAAATAAATAAAAACTTCATAAAAAAGTCTCAACCACACCTTATAACTATGAGAAAGATACAGAGACCAGGAGGAAGTAGCATCATCGAAACTGGAAGCTGCAACCAAGACCAAAAGAAAAGCAGCTGCAAATAAACTGCTACTGTTTATTTCAAAACAGCGTAACTTTCCTTCCCTTGACTCTCCAACATTGCGTTCATCTCGATCTCTCAGTTTCATTTCAGTGTGTTTTGATCATTTTAAAGCTGCAACTGTTTTTCCCTGATAATATTATCGATCACATTAGTTAGATAATATAACTGAACTTTCTAACAAAACATTGAAAGGTAATAAATTTAGAACTATTAAGAAAGAAGCCTACTACTCACAATTGAAGACTTGCCACTTTAATAAAAGACAAAATTGCTCAAATCGTCCATGTTTTTATGGTTTTTTGCCCAAATCGTCCATATGTTAACAAAACTGCATAAATCATCCTTAAATTCCAAATAAAGTCCCAAATTAGTCCTTGCTTTAACTTTTGTTAAACTATCTGTTTGTCAAAAATATGCAATTGGTCCCTGGAGTTTCTTAGTAGATTGCAACAAAGATCCTCTTATCATCTTCAAGATGAAGCTTTAGTGAAACTTTCAATCTGACTGAATAAAGCTTTAAAATTGATTGAACTTAATTTCCGTAGCATTGATTAACATATGTCTAAAGAGATTTTAACCTAAACAGCAACATAAATCATAAAATCATGAGTAGCAGTTAACGCAAGAGGATGAACACGAAAAAAACTTATTTAGCAAACTAGCTTGTTATGCAATAGGCCTCCAGAACTCCACGTGTGACCCTCACACAGATATGAAGTTATGAACCTGTAGTTCCCCTGCTAGTTTTCACCATGTTATTAGCTTTTTTCATTAGGTACGGTAGACTTTTAATTTTATATCCCATATTCCCATCCCTCATAGATATGTACGGTAGTAACTAGCAGATTAAATATTCAACAACCCATTAAATTTAATAAACTAAATAAACACTTTAATTGCACCACCAGCCATTTACGATGCTTTTTTTTTTTTTTTTTTTTCAAATCCTACATATTACAAATGAAATCAAAAACAGTAGGAATACAATATATTTTGCGAGGTATTTTCATACAATATTCTTGGCTGAGTCATAATCATATTATATATGTTTTATATGCTAATTAGCAATTCTTATAAGAGTTGTTATAGTTTATTCTTTTTATACGTTTGAAGGATTTTTATGAAGATCTATTTGAAGGATTTAAATCCATTGAATTTTGTAATTATCATTATTATTAATTATTAATATGATGAAGAGGATTATGGGTGAAATTTTTAAGAAACTTCAGGGACCAACGTGTATTAACGGAGAGTTTAACAGAAGTAAGGGCAGGGACTAATTTGGGACGTTATTTGACATTTAAGGATGATTTATGCAGCTTTATTAACACGGGGACGATTTGGGCAAAAACTCATAAACACAGAGACGATTTGGGCAATTTTATCTTAATAAAAAATAAGCCACTTCAATAAAAATGAAGACTCCACTGTCTTCAATTTTATTTTCCACTTTAATCATAAACGTATATTCAATAATAACAAAACTTTCTCCAACAAAATTGGAGAAAGGATTTTCATTGTTGTCATCTAACTCAATAGTTGGTAAACTCCCTAGTATCTACAGACTTAGAAAATCATATAAAATCAAGTCACCAAAGTTGCTCATTTTCAACACTTTTGGCCCAAATTATTAACATGCCATTTTGAGCAGATCAAGAAACAACAAATCAGCCTAATTTAAGTTACTAAAAATCAAGTCAACTTCACAAATCAAACATAAATCGGTCGGACTGATTCAAGTTACTAAAAATAAAGAAATAGAAGATAGTATAAGGTGGAACCAAAGTTACCTCGTAATCAGTTGATGACATAGTAGGGGTTGACATTAAAGGATAATTCATGTTTTATCCTTCAACAAAATACGACTAAAATGAGAAGTGATGTGTTAGTGCAAATCATAGGCTTTTATAATATTTTATGTACATACCGAAATGACTTCATTTGTTATATGATTTGAAGTCGCAATCTCTGTTCGAAAGTTAAATTTCAACCACAAGCTTCTGTCGCCCACCTGCATTGCAGTATACACATTCAGTGCTTCCACTGGTCTCATTTCCTTTCTTAGTTCATCAAGTAAAACAGTGTAATTGTTATCGATTTTAATTCTACAGATGCAGATATCAATAACAAATGAAAATGAAAATTACTAATAAAATGAACAACAAAATACTAATGAACAATGTAGTGTTTTTCAAATATATAAATAACAAACACTGAAAAGAACACTTCTTTGTAGAGTAGGTGATACACCCGTATAACAACTTTGGTAACACAAATCACCGAATCATAGATGTATGGATTTGCATGTCTCCATTTGAAATTCTGGTGGTGTGAAATTCACCAGCCGTTCCTAAGACAAATTCTCCTAAAATTTGTTTTCTTTCTTCTTTCTCCATAATGAGGATAAGACTTTGCTGTTGCAATTTTTATATCACTTAAAACTTCATTACCCTTTGTTTGCAATCACACATTCTATGTCAAATCTTGTGAACCCATCATACTCATTGCGACCAACATAGGTGCAAAATTGAACCATTTTAGAATAACCAAATATTACTCAACAAAACTCAGTAAATTCATATATCATTACAACAACATTTTTTCCTTCATATAAAATCAGTGAACTTAAATCAATATAGCAATAAACCAAAACATAAACAATTATATGAACAAAGATTCAAACCGAAATAGAGACTCACCAAATTAGTCATGGCAATAGGCTTACCGGTATGAGTGTCAACATCACATAACCTAGTCCAACAAAATGCTCAGTCCATATCATACCCATATTGCCACTCAGCTCTAATTTACAGCAACTTTGAGTAAATAAATGTGACCAGTCAACCAAATACTTTGACTTTCACCATGTTGATTTTGAATTCCATTGTTGCCTACCGATCCGTCTTCCTACACTCAAATTATAACAGAGTGTGAAATTAATATATTTAAGTAACAAATTTATAGGTTTATGAGTTGAAAATTATTAATGGTAATAGGTCAACCTCATCAAGACTTATGCATCTCGGTAAAATACGAAGATGTACTCATCATCGTCACGGTATTCCTTTATCGTGTTCATAGAATATGCATTCAACCTATTAATGTCGGCCAAACCAACCTTGAACAATAGTTCATAGGGTATCTCACCATCTTATACAACCGACTTCTTCAACTCATAAGCCATTTTATTGAAGAACTTTTTAAGATCATCTTCGAACATTATAAAGGAGGCTGATCATGAATTGTTGATAAGCCTAACCGGTACTTTGAACCTACAAAAATATTGATCATCAATGGTTGAGTGTGCTTTTGAGGGCCTATATTGACATAAAACAGTCAGGAGGACATACTTTAAGCAAAGCTTGACATTCAGGAAAATAGTGAGCAAGTATAAGTGTATAACCAAAATTTTTAGCAAATTGGTCCAAGAAAGAACTGGAGAATTCGTTCATGTTTTTATTAACAAACCTGTAGAAAAATTCTATTGTGGAAATCAATATTAACAAACTTGTAGTCAAATCGGTGTTCTTCAACAATTGATTCCGGTAAATATGCATCGTTAAAATGCTTGAGGCGTAGAATGAAAAACATGTAATCCAATCGATTATTTTAAACATGGAGGCATAAAGAAACCCTTTATTTCAAAGGAACATTGGTTTAGTTGGTCGATAATCAAGTAGTTTGTTGCATAATCGACTGGTTTAACTACGATCCAATACTGAGATATTATTTCATACGTAAGATTCGGTTAGGAAGGACCAATCGGTACAGTTGCGATTCAAAATCTAGAGAGAATAAGGAGTTTTTTATATTGTGAAAAACTTCTTTACTCTTTTCATTTACTTCTCATCTTTCATCAATATATTAAAATACATTACATAATCAATTTTACATAAACATTTAATTAAACACTTTAGATGCATAATCATATCATGAACCAAATAATAACAGCAATATCATAACAATCTGATACCTGTAATAAACTGATGATAATTATCATGAAACCGTGATTGGAAACACATAAGCGAGAAGAAAAAATCCATATCAATTTTCTACCTAGGATAGAGCATCATCTTGTGTATTTACCGAAAAGGTTTCGGTGAAACTTGCGAAGGATGACTATATAGAGTGTCAATATTGTCTGGCGATGGTTGCAATCGCCTTTGAGAATTGGCCAAATGACGAACTACGTGTTCACGACGGTGGTCGTAATGAGGTTTTCGACGGAGGTCACAGATGGAACGGAGTGCGGTGGGGCTCGCAGATGGAACGGATTCTGGGAAACGAAAGGAGGAGGTTCGATTGAGAGATTGTTCTTAAATATAGGGTTTTACCTTGCAAAGGATCTGGGTTATTTTTTAGAAACCCTAATTTGTCGATGCAAGTGGAAGACCCTCGTCGATTATAAAGTACGCATCGAATCAATTGATGTATTAGGGTTTGTAGCAGAATCGAAGGAGCGCTGTAGGAGATAATATTATGAGAATTCTTGTGCGTGATTTTTTCCTTCGGATTTGAGATGCGCACGTTGAAATGCCCCGTTCATATTAATTATAAACGTTTCATATTAATTGGTTTCTTTGCGAGGTTTTGACCTCTATATGAGACGTTTTTCAAATCTTGCATTCGTTTTTAAAAAGAACCATAACCTTCATTATTGAATAAAGGTCTTAATGGCATAATTTAGATTGTCTATCAAAGACAGTCTCCACAAATAAATAAGTTTTTACACAACTCATTACAATATGATCAAATATATTACAACAAATACTCCGAATGCAAGTTTAAAAAAAATATAAACAATTATGCCGACTCCAAATCTTGACCTTGGGTTGGCATACGACAGCGGAAGCGTTTTTAATATTCACCTGAGAATAAACATGCTTAAAATGTCAACAAAAATATTGGTGAGTCATAGGTTTAATTTCTATATAATATAATCATAATATTTAATAAGCCACAAGATTTCATATAATTAAATGCGCAGGATCATTACAACTGCAAAAATCATTCATACGATGAGTCGCCTGGTAACCGACCTTAACACAGAGTGCTTAAGATATCTGGCATCATACATTCCACTATTCAAATATATGACAAGAACCCTTCGAAGTACTAAAGCATTTCCACTATTCGAAAATGGGGGTGGTTGGTTCCCGTAGATCTACCTTTAGGATTCGCGTCAATTAGTGTTTTTCACTAATTCTTAGGTTACCAAGCATAATAATAATAAGTACAGATATCCGGTATAACAAAACAATCGTAGAATGTAGTTTCATGAACTTGTGCTTATTTTGTAAAACATTTATAAATTTTGCATGTATTCTCATCCCAAAATAATTTAGATAGTAAAAATGGAACTATAACTCACTTGTGATGATTTCCGAATAGGTGGTGGTAAGACTTGGCCTTTGACAAATTCACGAACCTAATAATAATATTCTTGTGTCAAGATATATATATATATATATATAATTAATATTCCGTACTTATGATACTTGTGATAATTTTAATTGTCCATTGTTAGTAGTCCAACGTTCGTAGTCCAATAGTCCAACAGTATGAATATATATATATATATATATATATATATATATATATATATATATATATATATATATATATATATATATATATATATATATATATATATATATATATATATATATATATATATATAAATGCGTATATTGTGTTAGAATTCACTAACACTATAATATATTGTCTTAATATAATAAGACACATAATATGTATATTGTCTGAAGCAATCCGCTACCCATTGTATACATGTCTCAGGCTCGATCACAACTCAAAGTATATAATATTTTGGAATCCACTTCGACCCACAGCTAACTCGAAATTACTGCCAATGGTGTCTTATAGTTCGTTCCAATAATATATATAGAAGAAATCAAAATGATATGTCAAAACGCTGTATACGGATCCACGGTGATCAAGTCATATATATATATATATATATATCTTTATTAAGACTATAATATATTGTCGTAGAACTTAATCACGACTATTATAAATTGTATTTCCATAAGTTCGGGAACAAGACATGTATAAATACATGTAGGATACAAGGTAAGTTAGCTAGGATAAGGTTAGCATCCATTTTTATGAATCATGTCCGTAGCTAAAAATTAAGAAAAATATCCAATTTTGTTTTACCCATAATTTCTTCGTTACAAATCCGTTTTGAGTGATTCGAGTTGCCATGGTTTCCTATCGAACTCAAAATTATTAATCTTAACAGAAAAAGTATAGGTTTATAGTCAAAAATACAGCTTAGGTGTCAAATAAGAGAAGATAGTCATATCCGTCGTAAGAACGACATCTTGATGGCCCTTTTGAAAAATATACTTCCACTTAGAGTTTAACCATGGATTTTAGAGATATTTCATATCCATATAAAATAAGATTTTTCACCAAAGGAAATCTTTTAATTCATAGTTTAAGATAGGTTTTTAAAATTAAACCCAAAACAGCCCCCGTTCGACTAAGACGGCGTATATTCGATTTTAAGGTGTTCTTCGTGTTTACAAGTTTTATATCCTTATGTTAGCTTGACATATAGTCATAATACATGTGTTGAAGTATTTTAAAAGTCAAGTTAGAAGGATTAAGTTTATTTGCAAACAAGTTTAGAAATAATCTAAACTATGTTCTTGTTGTTATTAGTTATAACTCAAAATAAGATGGTTATATGAATATGAATCGAATAAGATTATGAATAAGGTTACTACCTCAAGTTACTTGGATAAAGCTACTGGAAAAGATAGGAAAAATCTTGGAATCAAAAGTATCTTTGATGGCTTGGAAACTCTTGAAGTATGAACATGGAATGAACAAAAATTCGAATAAGAATTCTATCTTGAATTAAGATAGTTATAAGTATATAAATTGAATCAAAGCTTATATATGATTCTTACCTTGATTAAAAGATGAAAAGCTACTGGAAAGGAAGTATAATTTTTGATCCTAAAGAGTGGTTGAGTTGGATTGAAAGATTGAAAGTAATCTCCTTGAAATCGGACGACTATCTTGATACGTTCTTGAGTGATTCTTTCTATGGTGTTTTAAGCTTGATCTTTGATGTAGTTTATGATCAAAGTGAAGGTTGTTTACTGAGTTCTTGAGTAGGTAAATGAAGAGAGATTAGAGAGTGAATTAACTTGGAAGAAAATTGGAAATGGAATTGTATGTGTGTGTGTGCAAATTGGCGTGAATATGGGATGGATATATAGAATTATTTAGCTTGTTTTCTTGCATATAAGTCATACATGAGGTTAAATGGTTGGTTCCCACATGTAACATCATGTCTAGTGGCTGATCATTGGAGTTTTTTGTTGGTATATACCAATAGTAAGTACATCTAGGAGGTGAGTATGATACTGGTATAAATACCGAATGAATACGAGTAGAATTCTTGATGGAATTGAATGAGAATATGAATATAGCTATCTTTGTTGAGTATAAGTATGTTGATACATGTCTTTAAGTCTTTCAAAAGTGTATTAATACATATTAATACAATACATATACATATATTTTAATTTAGAAGTTACTACAACGTTAATCGTTATATATATATATATGTATATAGTCTTGAAGTCTTTAAGTTAGTAGTCTCATTTTATATATATAACTCTTTGTTAATATATTTAATGAGATACTTAAATATCATTTTAACATGTCATAAATATATATATATCCAAATATATATTCTATTTAATGATTATCACAAATTATGACGTTCGTGAATCGTCATACAGACTGGGTGGTTAAACATTTGCATAAAATCCATTCCAAATATATATATCTTGACAAATTTGATTGCTTAACATGTTGGAAACATTTAATTATGTAAATATTAATCTTATATATAGCGGAAAAAATCCGGGTCATTACATTACACACCCATTAAATTAAATTTCGTCCCGAAATTTAGAATAGTACCTAGTTAACGTGCGATATCGGGAAACAAGTGTGGGTACTTAAACTTCATTTGGTTTTCTCATTCCCAAGTAAATTCAGGTCCTCTACGAGCATTCCATCAAAACTTAACGATTGGTATCTTACTTTGTTTGAGTCGTTTGACCTCACGATCCATAATTTCGACGGGTTCTTCGACGAAATTTAGTTTCTCGTCAATTTTAATCTCGTCTAAAGGAATAATTAGATCTTCGGTAGCTAGGCATTTCTTCAGGTTTGAAACATGAAAGGTGTTGTGAATCTTTTCTAATTGTGGAGGTAGCTCAAGTCGATAGGCCACCGGCCCAATGCGTTTTTCAATCTTGAATGGCCCAATGTATCTTGGGCTCAATTTCCCCCGCTTTCCAAAACGAATAACACCTTTCCAAGGTGATACCTTAAGCATAACCATATCACCTTCCTCAAACTCTAAAGGTTTTCTTCTAACATCTGCATACTTCCTCAAACTCTAAAGGTTTTCTTCTAACATCCGCATAGCTCTTTTGTCAACTCCGGGCTGTTTTCAATCGTTGCTGAATCTGAATGATTTTATCGTTGGTTTCTTGGATAATTTCCGGACCTGTAATCTGTTTATCCTCCACATCACTCCAACAAATCGGAGACCTGCACTTCTTACCATAAAGTGCCTTGAATGGTGCCACCTCAATACTAGAATGATAGCTGTTGTTGTAGGAAAACTCAGCTAATGGTAGATGTCGATCCCAACTGCTTCCAAAATCAATAACACATGCTCGTAGCATTTCTTCGAGTATCTAAATCGTCCTTTCACTCTACCCATTAGTTTGTGGATGATAGGCAGTACTTAAATCTAGACGAGTTCCCAACGCTTCGTGTAATGCCTGCCAGAATCTGAAAGTAAATCTGCTATCATGATCAGAGATAATAGAGATTGGTATACCATGTCTAGAAACAACTTCTTTCAGGTATAATCGTGTTAATTTCTCTATACCATCCTCTTCTTTTATTGACAGAAAGTGTGCTGACTTAGTAAAACGATTGGCTATTACCCAAATCATATCATAACCACCTGCGGTTCTTGGTAACTTAGCAATGAAATCCATGGTAATGTTTTCCCATTTCCATTCTGGGATTTCAGGTTGTTGGAGTAGACCCGATGGTTTCTGATGCTCAGCTTTGACTTTAGAACAAGTCAAACATGTTCGTACATATGTGGCTATATCGGCCTTCATTCCTGGCCACCAAAAGTTTCTCTTGAGGTCTTGGTACATTTTTCCCGCTCCAAGATGTATTGAATATCTGGTTTTATATGCTTCATCTAGTACCACTTTCCTCAAATCCCTATTCTTTGGTACCCAAATTCTTTCAGCTAAATACCTGGTTCCGTCTTCCCAAATATTAAGCTGTTTTTCTAATCCTTTAGGTATTTCCCTTCCAAAAATTCCTTCCTTTAAAACCTCCTGTTGTGCCTCTTTTATTCGAGTAGTAAGATTAGTATGAATAATCATGTTCATAGCTTTTACTCGAATAGGTTCTCTTTCCTTTCGACTCAAGGCATCAGCTACCACATTCGCTTTCCCCGGGTGGTAACGGATTTCACAATCATAATCATTTAGCAACTCAACCCATCTACGCTGCCTCATGTTTAGTTGCTTTTGATTTAAAATATGTTGGAGACTTTTGTGGTCGGTGTATACGATAAACTTGACCCCATATAGATAATGTCTCCACATCTTTAATGCAAAAACAACGGCGCCCAATTCCAGATCATGTGTAGTGTAGTTTTGTTCATGAATTTTGAGTTGTCGAGAAGCATATGCAATCACCTTTTTCCATTGCATAAGAACACACCCAAAACCCATTCTTGATGCGTCGCAGTAAATAACAAAATCTTCCATTCCATCAGGTAACGATAAAATAGGTGCCGTAGTCAACTTCTTTTTCAACAATTGGAAGGCACCCTCTTGTTCGGAAGTCCATTCATACTTCTTCCCCTTATGTGTCAAGGTAGTTAAAGGTTTGGCTACTCGGGAGAAATCTTGAATAAATCTCCTATAATAACCGGCTAAACCCAAAAATTGACGTATTTGCGTTGGAGTTTTCGGGGTTTCCCAATTTTTGATGGCTTCGATCTTGGCGGGATCAACTTTGATTCCATTACTACTAACTACGTGGCCAAGAAATTGTACTTCATTTAACCAAAAAGCGCACTTAGAGAATTTTGCATAAAGCTGTTCTTTTCTTAACAATTCTAACACAAGTCTCAAGTGTTGTTCGTGTTCTTGGTTATTCTTCAAATAGATAAGAATGTCATCAATAAAGACAATAACAAACTTATCTAAATATGGACTACATACTCGGTGCATGAGATCCATGAAAACTGCGGGTGCATTGGTTAGACCGAATGGCATAACCATGAATTCGTAATGGCCATAACGAGTACTGAAGGCTGTTTTTGATATATCGGCTTCTTTAACCCTCAGTTGATGATAACCCGACCTTAAGTCGATTTTGGAGTATACGCTCGAACCTTGGAGTTGATCAAATAGATCGTCGATTCGGGGTAAAGGGTATCGATTTTTGATGGTTACTTTGTTCCGCTCACGGTAATCGATACACATGCGAAAAGACCCATCTTTCTTTTTAACGAACAAAATTAGAGCTCCCCATGGTGACGTACTCGGTCGGATAAAACCACATTCTAATAATTCTTGTAGCTGACTTTGTAATTCTTTCATTTCGGTGGGCGCAAGTCTATATGGAGCACGAGCTATTGGTGCGGCTCCTGGTACAAGATCTATTTGGAATTCAACGGATCGGTGTGGAGGTAGTCCCGGTAATTCGTTCGGAAACACCTCAGGAAATTCTCTTGCAACGGGAACGTTATCGATTTTCTTTTCTTCTTTTTCAACCTTCTCGACGTGTGCTAGTACGGCATAGCAACCTTTTCTTATTAGTTTGCGCGCCTTCAAACTACTAATAAGATTTAATTTGGCATTACCCCTTTCTCCGTACACCATTAAGGGTAATCCGTCTTCTCTCGAAATGCGAATCGCCTTCTCATGACAAACAACTTCGGCTTTCACCTTGGACATCCAGTCCATTCCAATAATTACGTCGAAGCTTCCCAATTCTACTGGTATTAAATCAATTGCAAACGTTTCGCTAATTAAACTAATTTTTCGATTTCGGTAAATTTTATCAACCTTAATTAGTTTACCGTTTGCTACTTTAACTATACACTTTTTATCCAAAGGCGTTAACGGGCAATTTAATTTGGCACAAAATTCTCTACTCATATAACTTCTATCGGCACCCGAATCAAATAAAACATAAGCAGGTGTATTGTTGATAAGAAACGTACCCGTAATAAGCTCCGGGTCTTCCTGTGCTTTCTCCCCATTAATGTTGAAGGCTCTCCCACGGCCTTACCTATTTCCATTCCGGCATTGGTTTATGGTATGGACCGGTTTTCCACATCTATAGCAAACAACGCCGTTATTATTTGTTCCGGCATTATTTACTCCTTTGTTTCTATTTGGTCCGTAGACTTCACACTTTGCCGCAATATGGCCATTCATATTGCACTTGGTACATAACTCTCTACAAAACCATTCTGGATGAAACATATCACACCTTGGGCATATAGTTCTTTGCCTTTTGTTGTCGTTGTTGTTGTTGTTATTGTTGTTGTTGAGTTGTTTGTTGTTGTTATTGTTGTGATTGGGATTGTTGTTGTTGTTATTATTATTGGGATGGTTGTTGCGGTTATTGTTGCGGTTGTTGGTGCGATTATTGTTGTTGTTGGGGTAGTTGCGATTGTTGTTGAAATTGTTGTTTTGATTGTTGTTGTTGTACTGGTGACCCTGATCACCGCTTTCCTCCCACTTTCGTTCCCCCTGTTTCATTATGGCCTCCTCGGCCGCTTCTTTCTTTATCCTTCCTGTAATTTGGCCTATCAATTTGTGGGCTATACGGCTCGCTTTCTGCATGGTTGCAGGGTCGTTAGTACCTACATGCTCTTGGATTCGTTCCGGCAACCCTTTTATGAATGCTTCAATTTTTGCTTCTTCATCCTCAAATGCTCCAGGACACATTAAAGGCAGTTCATTGAAACGTCGCTCGTAGGTAGTGACATCTAACCCTTGGGTTGTCAGTGCTTTAAGCTCTGCCTTGAGCTTGTTGATTTCGATTCTGGGATGGTACTCTTCCGTCATCATGTGCTTGAAAGCGAACCATGGAAGTGCGTAGGCGGTATTCTGTCCTACGTAATCCATGTAGGTATTCCACCATTTCAAAGCAGTACCCCTGAAAGTATGTGTGGCATACTTAACTTTATCCTCTTCTGCGCAGTTGCTGATTGCGAACACAGCTTCAACCTTCTCTGTCCATCGCTTTAGTCCAACGGGTCCTTCGGTTCCTTCAAACTCATTGGGTTTGCAGGCCATAAAAGCTTTGTAGGAACATCCTATCCGGTTGCCATTGTTTCCTTCACTGCTGGAACCCGATTGGTTATTGTTGTTCATTGCATTCACCACTGCAGCCACATTTGCAGCGAAAGCTTGAAGTTCTTCTGTGTTAAATTGTTGTTGTCTAGTAGCTGGAGGAGCCATTTCCTTCAAAAATAGCCGAATGAGCTAATCATATAGAATTTTTAGAAGTAGCCAAAAAGTATTTTGTAGCTTAATATGAACTTATTATTATAAAAGCCTTTTCTTCATATTAGCGTTTTATAATTGTAATAATGTTCATACTTAGCAGCTAACACACAAATTAACTACTAAAATTCTAATATGAAAAACTATGGTAAGTTATTACGTTACTACGTAATAATAATTTGTAATAATAATAATAAACCTTCCATGCTTATTCTTATTATTATACAATCATAAAGAAAATTACATTGCGGATTTTCTTACAAACTTAAACACACAATATAATACATATTTCACAATGCATGGAATACAGGATAGATGCCGATGGTTCAAGGACGGCGAGATTTCTTAGATGTTGACGTTGTTTCTTCTCGGCCAAACGTTTGGATTTTCGTTTGGATAGTTCTTTTTCCAATTCATCCCAATTGGTTCTTTCGGCTAATTGTTTGGGAGCAAAACCAACAGTCGTTATACGAGCGGTCATTTTATAAACTGGTCTCTTAGGTGGTTCAGGTGGATGATCACAAACATTTTGGGTCATAATAGGTTCATCGGGTTTGGATCGGGTATAACAGCCAAAGATTTTCCAAAATCATGTTGTGGTTCGGTAATTTCCACAACTTCTTCAGGATCCTCTTCTTCGGGTTCCTCTTCGGGATCTTCTTCTAGATCCTCTTCTGGAACCTCTACTGGCAATTGTGAATCTTTCCAATTTTTCCAACAATTTTCCACTTTAATGGTAGCACCAAAAGTTAACTTTTCCGTTGGTTCATAAGTCGTGTTTTTGACTCAGCCTCCGAATCACTTGATAAGTAAATGAAATCTGAATCACTAGAGATGCTTATATGATCGGATGAAGTCATCTATCACATAATAGCAGGCACGTTAAGATAATGATATATTTTATAATATTTATATGTTAATAATCTTATGTTTCCAACAATTATATTAAGCAATCATTTTTAAAACAATTACGGTCGAAGTCCAGACTCACTAATGCATCAAAAATCAGTTAGACACACTAATGAAAAATTTTCCGATTCTCTAAGACCAACGCTCGGATACCAACTGAAATGCCCCGTTCATATTAATTATAAACGTTTCATATTAATTGGTTTCTTTGCGAGGTTTTGACCTCTATATGAGACGTTTTTCAAATCTTGCATTCGTTTTTAAAAACAACCATAACCTTCATTATTGAATAAAGGTCTTAATGATATAATTTAGATTGTCTATCAAAGACAATCTCCATAAATAAATAAGTTTTTACACAACTCATTACAATATGATCAAATATATTACAATAAATACTCCGAGTGCAAGTTTAAAAAAAATATAAACAATTATGCCGACTCCAAATCTTGACCTTGGGTTGGCATACGACAGCGGAAGCGTTTTTAATATTCACCTGAGAATAAACATGCTTAAAATGTCAACAAAAATGTTGGTGAGTCATAGGTTTAATTTCTATATAATATAATCATAATATTTAATAAGCCACAAGATTTCATATAATTAAATGCGCATGATCATTACAACTGCAAAAATCATTCATACGATGAGTCGCCTGGTAACCGACCTTAACATAGAGTGCTTAAGATATCTGACATCATACATTCCACTATTCAAATGTATGACAAGAACCCTTCGAAGTACTAAAGCATTTCCACTATTCGAAAATGGGGGTGGTTGGTGCCCGTAGATCTACCTTTAGGATTCGCGTCAATTAGTGTTTTTCACTAATTCTTAGGTTACCAAGCATAATAATAATAAGTACAGATATCCGGTATAACAAAACAATCGTAGAATGTAGTTTCATGAACTTGTGCTTATTTTGTAAAACATTTATAAATTTTGTATGTATTCTCATCCCAAAATAATTTAGATAGTAAAAATGGGACTATAACTCACTTGTGATGATTTCCGAATAGGTGGTGGTAAGACTTGGCCTTTGACAAATTCACGAACCTAATAATAATATTCTTGTGTCAAGATATATATATATATAATTAATATTCCATACTTATGATACTTGTGATAATTTTAATTGTCCATTGTTAGTAGTCCAACGTTCGTATTCCAATAGTCCAATAGTCCAACAGTATGAATATATATATATATATATATATATATATATATATATATATATATATATATATATATATATATATATATATATATATATATATATATATATATATATATATATATATATATATATATAATGCGTATATTGTGTTAGAATTCAATAACACTATAATATATTGTCTTAATATAATAAGACA
Organism: Rutidosis leptorrhynchoides; assembly: GCF_046630445.1. Taxonomy (NCBI): domain Eukaryota; kingdom Viridiplantae; phylum Streptophyta; class Magnoliopsida; order Asterales; family Asteraceae; genus Rutidosis; species Rutidosis leptorrhynchoides. Next base: position 439,917,978 of record NC_092337.1, on the reverse strand, counting down.
CATAATATGTATATTGTCTGAAGCAATCCGCGACCCATTGTATACATGTCTCAGGCTCGATCACAACTCAAAGTATATAATATTTTGGAATCCATTTCGATCCACAGCTAACTCGAAATTACTGCCAATGGTGTCTTATAGTTCGTTCCAATAATATATATAGAAGAAATCAAAATGATATGTCAAAATGCTGTATACGGATCCACAGTGATCAAGTCATATATATATATATGGTGCCTTACGATCTTTATTAAGACTATAATATATCGTCGTAGAACTTAATCACGACTATTATAAATTGTATTTCCATAAGTTCGGGAACAAGATATGTATAAATACATGTAGGATACAAGGTAAGTTAGCTAGGATAAGGTTAGCATCCATTTTTATGAATCATGTCCGTAGCTAAAAATTAAGAAAAATATCCAATTTTGTTTTACCCATAATTTCTTCGTTACAAATCCGTTTTGAGTGATTCGAGTTGCCATGGTTTCCTATCGAACTCAAAATTATTAATCTTAACAGAAAAAGTATAGGTTTATAGTCGAAAATACAGCTTAGGTGTCAAATAAGAGAAGATAGTCATATCCGTCGTAAGAACGACATATGTTTCTTGAATGCAGTTTTTACACACGACCATTACATAATGGTTTACAATAGAAATATATTACATCGACATATGTTTCTTGAATGCAGTTTTTACACAATATCATACAAACATGGACTCCAAATCTTGTCCGTCGTAAGAACGACATATGTTTCTTGAATGCAGTTTTTACACACGACCATTACATAATGGTTTACAATAGAAATATATTACATCGACATATGTTTCTTGAATGCAGCTTTTACACAATATCATACAAACATGGACTCCAAATCTTGTCCTTATTTTAGTATGCAACAGCGGAAGCTCTTAGTATTCACCTGAGAATAAACATGCTTTAAGCGTCAACAAAAATTTTGGTGAGTTATAGGTTTAACCTATATATATATCAAATCGTAACAATAGACCACAAGATTTCATATTTCAATACGCATCCCATACATAGAGATAAAAATCATTCATATGGTGAACACCTGATAACCGACATTAACAAGATGCATATATAAGAATATCCCCATCATTCCGGGACACCCTTCGGATATGATATAAATTTCGAAGTACTAAAGTATCCGGTACTTTGGATGGGGTTTGTTAGGCCCAATAGATCTATCTTTAGGATTCGCATCAATTAGGGTGTCTGTTCCCTAATTCTTTGATTACCAGACTTAATAAAAAGGGGCATATTCGATTTCGATAATTCAACCATAGAATGTAGTTTCACGTACTTGTGTCTATTTTGTAAATCATTTATAAAACCTGCATGTATTCTCATCCCAAAAATATTAGATTTTAAAAGTGGGACTATAACTCACTTTCACAGATTTTTACTTCGTCGGGAAGTAAGACATGGCCACTGGTCGATTCACGAACCTATAACAAATATGTACATATATATCAAAGTATATTCAAAATATATTTACAACACTTTTAATACATTTTGATGTTTTAAGTTTATTGATGTGGTAGCATGGGGGTACGTGATAGTACTATATTTTACTATGAAATACGTTACAAATTACACAAGTTTTAATTATTTATTTACAAATGGGATATACCTAAACCTTGCTACAACACTATAAGCAGTGTACCTAATCGTACAGTAGTGTATTTTTTAGTAAGTCCGGTTCGTTCCACAGGGAGCGAGCTTATGGCACACTATATTTTTAAACAATTATATTTGTACAAAATATATTATATTAATAATATATAAAAGGGGGTTTTTACCATTTAATGACCGGTTTGTCGATTTTAAAACTTTAGTCGCAATTAAAACCGAATGTAAAATAAATATAACTTAATTTAAAACGTAAAATAAATAACGATAATGAAATTTCGATAAATAAAAGTGCGATAATTAAAAAGTACGATAATTAAAAGTGCAATTAAATACAATAACAATAAATAAAAGTGCAATAATTAGAAGTGCAATTAAATATGAAAATAAAGGAATTATGCTTATTTAAACTTCCATAATCATGATGTTTGACGTGTTGATTTTAGTTTTATGCCCATGGGTTAATTGTCCTTTGTCCTGGATTATTTAATATGTCCATACGGATTTGTCCATAATAGTCCATCAGTCATAAATATAAAGAGCGAAAGCCTTCGTCAAATTATTCTTATTCCCGAAGTCAAATATTCCAACTAATTGGGGATTCGAATTGTAACAAGGTTTTAATACTTTGTTTAATGAATACACCAGGTTATCGACTGCGTGTAAACCAAGGTTTTACTACTTTGTTAAAAATTACATCAATTACCCTTGAATGTAATTCACCCCTGTTTCAACAAGTCTATTAACTATTAATCCAGTTCCGTATCCGGTAAAATGAATAATTATTGGTATTTATAGATATCCCGCCCACCGTACCCAGTCAAGCGTATGTGGTTATATATAAATACGTCAAATTATAAGTTTGTATATTAAATTAACAAGGTATTGTTTAGTTAATATAAAACCCATTAATAGCCCATAGTCTAATTTCCACAAGTGTCGTTCTTTTATCCAAAGCCCAATTATGGTACAAAGCCCAATTACCCAATTTTAATATTGTTAGCCCAACATCATGATTACTTCGGTATTAAATAAGCATAATAATAACTTAAGTACGAGACATTAATTTAAAAAGGAGAACATAACTTACATTGAGTATTTATCGCGTAGTGTTACACGGACAGAAGTTCGACTTCAAAAACCCGTAAAATAACCTTTACATAACCCGAACTAATCTAATATAAAACTACCCTATACTATATATATATATATATATATATATATATATATATATATATATATATATATATATATATATATATATATATATATATATATATATATATATATATATATATATATATATTATTATTTATTACAGAGTATTATTATTATTATTTTTTATATTTTTACACAGCAGAATGCATGGCCTTTTATAGGCATTTTGATTTCTGACAGCTCCACGAGTCGTGGAGTTTTAAGCCTGCAAACTCCGCGAGTCGTGGAGTTTGAAAATCCAGCTCACATAATTTTGAAACCTTGCTTGTCGACATAATTTATATATAAATATAAAATATAAATAATTAATATAATTATTTATATATTATATTATATTCTTGTGCATAGTAGACTTGTAATTTTTAGTCCGTTGCGTCGGGCGTTGATAATTGACTCATGTCCCGATTCCGGATTTTCGAACGTCCTTGCGTACTATTTTATATCGTGTACTTTGCGTTTTGTAACTTGTACTCTTATCATTTTTAGACGTTTCTCATCAATAAATTGAACCTTTTGAATTGTATCTTGTACATTTGAGCTTTTTGGACGTTTGTGTCTTCAAATCTTCGTTTTCGCCTTTTGTCTTCGCACTTATTTAATATAAACGATTACAACTTACAATAGGAAAATTACAACTAAATAATTTACATATTGGGAGGATATTGCTACTAAATAAATTTCATTTGGAGCACTATCATTTATTAAGTCAGCTGTCCTTGTTAGTAACCTACAACTAGTTGTGTAACGTTAGATGTACAGAAAAAAAAAATCGATATATATTATCTTGAATCAATCCACGACCCAGTGTATACACGTCTCAGGCTAGATCACAACTCAAAGTATATATATTTTTGAAATCAACCTCAACCCTGTATAGCTAACTCCCTCATTACTGCATATAGAGTGTCTATGGTTGTTCCAAATAATATATACACATGGGTCGATATGATATGTCAAAACATTTGCATACGTGTCTATGGTATCCCAAGATTACATAATATATTAGAATACATGTATAATATAATATAAGTTAGCTAGGATATGATTAATATAGATTTGTTACCAATTTTCACGTTGCTACAACAAGAAAAATTATCCAATCTTGTTTTACCCATAACTTCTTCATTTTAAATCCGTTTTGAGTGAATCAAATTGCTATGGTTTCATATTGAAATCTATTTTATGAATCTAAACATAAAAAGTATAGATTTATAGTCAGAAATATAAGTTATAAGTCATTTTTGTAAAGGTAGTCATTTCAGTCGAAAGAACGACGTCTAGATGACCATTTTAGAAAACATACTTCCACTTTGAGTTTAACCATGATTTTTAGATATAGTTTCATGTTCATAAGAAAAATGATTTTCCCAGAAGAACAACTTTTAAATCAAAGTTTACCATAGTTTTTAATTAACTAACCCAAAACAGCCCGTGGTGTTACTACGACGGCGTATGTCCGATTTACAGTGTTCTTCGTGTTTCCAGGTTTTAAATCATTAAGTTAGCATATCATATAGATATTGAACATGTGTTTAGTTGATTTTAAAAGTCAAGTTAGAAGGATTAACTTTTGTTTGCGAACAAGTTTAGAATTAACTAAACTATGTTCTAGTGATTACAAGTTTAAACCTTCGAATAAGATAGCTTTATATGTATGAATCGAATGATGTTATGAACATCATTACTACCTCAAGTTTTCTGGATAAAGCTACTGGAAATTAGAAAAATGGATCTAGCTTCAAAGGATCCTTGGATGGCTTGAAAGTTCTTGAAGCAGAATCATGACAAGAAAAACAAGTTCAAGTAAGATTTCCACTCGAAATAAGATTGTTATAGTTATAGAAATTGAATCAAAGTTTGAATATGAGTATTACCTTGTATTAGAAAGATATCTTACTATAAATAAGAAAGATTTCTTGAGGTTGGATGATCACTCTACAAGATTGGAAGTAAGCTAGCAAACTTGGAAGTATTCTTGATTTTATGAAACTAGAACTTGTAGAATTTATGAAGAACACTTAGAACTTGAAGATAGAACTTGAGAGAGATCAATTAGATGAAGAAAATTGAAGAATGAAAGTATTTGTAGGTGTTTTTGGTCGTTGGTGTATGGATTAGATATAAAGGATATGCAATTTTGTTTTCATGTAAATAAGTCATGAATGATTACTCATATTTTTGTAATTTTATGAGATATTTCATGCTAGTTACCAAATGATGGTTCCCACATGTGTTAGGTGACTCACATGGGCTGCTAAGAGCTGATTATTGGAGTGTATATACCAATATTACATACATCTAAAAGCTGTGTATTGTACGAGTACGAATACGGGTGCATACGAGTAGAATTGTTGATGAAACTGAACGAGGATGTAATTGTAAGCATTTTTGTTAATTAGAAGTATTTTGATAAGTGTCTTAAAGTCTTTCAAAGGTGTATGAATACATATTAAAACACTACATGTATATACATTTTAACTGAGTCGTTAAGTCATCGTTAGTCGTTACATGTAAGTGTTGTTTTGAAACCTTTTGGTTAACGATCTTGTTAAATGTTGTTAACCCAATGTTTATAATATCAAATGAGATTTTAAATTATTATATTATCATGATAATATGATGTATGAATATCTCTTAATATGATATATATACATTAAATGTCGTTACAACGATAATCGTTACATATATGTCTCGTTTCAAAATCATTAAGTTAGTAGTCTTGCTTTTACATATGTAGTTCATTGTTAATATACTTAATGATATGTTTACTTATTATAATATCATGTTAACTATATATATATATATATCCATATATATGTCATCATATAGTTTTTACAAGTTTTAACGTTCGTGAATCACCAGTCAACTTGGGTGGTCAATTGTCTATATGAAACCTATTTTAATTAATCCAGTCTTAACAAGTTTGATTGCTTAACATGTTGGAAACACTTAATCATGTAAATAACAATTTCATTTAATATATATATAAACATGGAAAAGTTCGGGTCACTACAGTACCTACCCGTTAAATAAATTTCGTCCCGAAATTTTAAGCAGTTGGAGGTGTTGACGTATCTTCTAGAAATAAATGCGGGTATTTCTTCTTCATCTGATCTTCACGCTCCCAGGTGAACTCGGGTCCTCTACGAGCATTCCATCGAACCTTAACAATCGGTATCTTGTTTTGTTTAAGTCTCTTAACCTCACGATCCATTATTTCGACGGGTTCTTCAATGAATTGAAGTTTTTCATTGATTTGGATTTCGTCCAACGGAATAGTGAGATCTTCTTTAGCAAAACATTTCTTCAAATTCAAGACGTGGAAAGTGTTATGTACATTCGCAAGTTGTTGAGGTAACTCAAGTCGGTAAGCTACTGGTCCGACACGATCAATAATCTTGAATGGTCCAATATACCTTGGATTTAATTTCCCTCGTTTACCAAATCGAACAACACCTTTCCAAGGTGCAACCTTAAGCATGACCATCTCTCCAATTTCAAATTCTATGTCTTTTCTTTTAATGTCGGCGTAGCTCTTTTGTCGACATTGGGCGGTTTTCAACCGTTGTTGAATTTGGATGATCTTCTCGGTAGTTTCTTGTATTATCTCCGGACCCGTAATCTGTCTATCCCCCACTTCACTCCAACAAATCGGAGACCTGCACTTTCTACCATAAAGTGCTTCAAACAGCGCCATCTCAATGCTTGAATGATAGCTGTTGTTGTAGGAAAATTCTGCTAACGGTAGATGTCGATCCCAACTGTTTCCGAAATCAATAACATATGCTCGTAGCATGTCTTCAAGCGTTTGTATTGTCCTTTCGCTCTGCCCATCAGTTTGTAGATGATAGGCAGTACTCATGTCTAGACGAGTTCCTAATGGTTGCTGTAATGTCTGCCAGAATCTTGAAATAAATCTGCCATCCCTATCAGAGATAATAGAGATTGGTATTCCATGTCTGGAGATGACTTCCTTCAAATATAGTCGTGCTAACTTCTCCATCTTGTCATCTTCTCTTATTGGCAGGAAGTGTGCTGACTTGGTGAGACGATCAACTATTACCCAAATAGTATCATAACCACTTGCAGTCCTTGGCAATTTAGTAATGAAATCCATGGTAATGTTTTCCCATTTCCATTCCGGGATTTCAGGTTGTTGTAGTAGACCTGATAGTTTCTGATGTTCAGCTTTGACCTCAGAACACGTCAAACATTCTCCTACATATTTAGCAATATCGGCTTTCATACCTGGCCACCAAAAATGTTTCTTAAGATCCTTGTACATCTTCCCCGTTCCAGGATGTATTGAGTATCTGGTTTTATGAGCTTCTCTAAGTACCATTTCTCTCATATCTCCAAATTTTGGTACCTAAATTCTTTCAGCCCTATACCGGGTTCCGTCTTCCCGAATATTAAGATGTTTCTCCGATCCTTTGGGTATTTCATCCTTTAAATTTCCCTCTTTTAAAACTCCTTGTTGCGCCTCCTTTATTTGAGTAGTAAGGTTAGTGTGAATCATTATATTCATAGATTTTACTCGAATGGGTTCTCTGTCCTTTCTGCTCAAGGCGTCGGCTACCACATTTGCCTTCCCCGGGTGGTAACGAATCTCAAAGTCGTAATCATTCAACAATTCAATCCACCTACGCTGCCTCATATTCAGTTGTTTCTGATTAAATATATGTTGAAGACTTTTGTGGTCGGTATATATAATACTTTTGACCCCATATAAGTAGTGCCTCCAAGTCTTTAATGCAAAAACAACCGCGCCTAATTCCAAATCATGCGTCGTATAATTTTGCTCGTGAATCTTCAATTGTATAGACGCATAAGCAATCACCTTCATTCGTTGCATTAATACACAATCGAGACCTTGCTTTGATGCGTCACAATAAATCACAAAATCATCATTCCCTTCAGGCAATGACAACATAGGTGCCGTAGTTAGCTTTTTCTTCAATAATTGAAACGCCTTCTCTTGTTCATCCTTCCATTCAAATTTCTTCCCTTTATGCGTTAATGCAGTCACGGGTTTTGCTATTTTGGAGAAATCTTGGATGAATCTTCTGTAGTAACCAGCCAATCCTAAAAATTGACGTATATGCTTCGGAGTTTTTGGGGTTTCCCACTTTTCAACGGTTTCGATATTTGCCGGGTCCACCTGGATACCTTCTTTGTTCACTATGTGACCGAGGAATTGAACTTCTTCCAACCAAAATGCACACTTTGAAAATTTAGCGTACAGTTTTTCTTTCCTCAATACTTCTAGCACTTTTCTCAAATGTTCTTCGTGCTCTTGATCATTCTTTGAGTAAATAAGTATGTCATCGATAAAAATAATGACAAACTTGTCAAGATATGGCCCACACACTCGGTTCATAAGGTCCATGAACACAGCTGGTGCGTTAGTCAATCCAAATGGCATAACCATAAACTCGTAATGACCATAACGCGTCCTAAAAGTAGTTTTTAGAATATCATCCTCCTTAACTCGCATTTGATGATATCCAAAATGTAAATCAATCTTTGAATAAACCGACGAGCCTTGTAGTTGATCAAATAAGTCATCAATTCTTGGCAGTGGATAACGGTTTTTGATGGTAAGTTTGTTCAACTCTCTGTAGTCAATACACAACCTAAATGTACCATCCTTCTTCTTGACAAACAAAACTGGAGCTCCCCATGGTGATGTGCTTGGTCGAATGAAACCACGTTCTAATAGTTCTTGCAGTTGGCTTTGCAGTTCTTTCATCTCACTGGGTGCGAGTCTATAAGGAGCACGAGCTATTGGTGCAGCTCCTGGTACAAGATCTATTTGAAATTCAACAGATCGATGTGGAGGTAGTCCCGGTAATTCTTTCGAAAATACATCGGGAAATTCTTTTGCGACAGGAACATCATTGATGCTCTTTTATTCAGTTTGTACTTTCTCGACGTGTGCTAAAACAGCATAGCAACCTTTTCTTATTAGTTTTTGTGCCTTCAAATTACTAATAAGATGTAGCTTCGTGTTGCCCTTTTCTCCGTACACCATTAAGGGTTCTCCTTCTTCTCGTACAATGCGAATTGCATTTTTATAACATACGATCTCTGCTTTCACCTTCTTCAGCCAGTCCATGCCAACTATTACATCAAAACTCCCTAACTCTACTGGTATCAAATCAATCTTAAATATTTCGCTGCCCAGTTTAATTTCTCGATTCCGGCATATATAATCTGCTGAAATTAATTTACCGTTTGCTAATTCGAGTAAAAATTTACTATCCAACGGCGTCAATGGACAACTTAATTTAGCACAAAAAACTCTACTCATATAGCTTCTATCCACACCCGAATCAAATAAAACGTAAGCAGATTTATTGTCAATAAGAAACGTACCCGTAACAAGCTCCGGGTCTTCCTGTGCCTCTGCCGCATTAATATTGAAAACTCTTCTGCGGCCTTGTCCATTCGTGTTCTTCTGGTTTGGGCAATTTCTAATAATGTGGCCCGGTTTTCCACATTTATAACAAACTACATTGGCATAACTTTCTCCGACACTACTTGCTCCGCCATTACTCATTCCGAAACCATTTGTTCCTTTCGTTCTGTTAACCCCTGGTCCGTAGACCTCACACTTCACCGCGCTATGACCATTTATTTTACACTTGTTGCAAAATTTGGTGTAGAACCCTGAGTGATACTTTTCACACCTTTGGCATAGCTGCTTCTGATTGTTGTTGTTTTTGTTGCGGTTGTTATTGTTATTGGGATGATTGTTGTAGTTGCTGTTGTTGTTGTTGTTGTTGTTGTTGTTGTTGTTATTGTTGTTGTTGTTGGGCCGTTTGTTGTAGTTGCGATTGATGTTGCGATTGTTGGGATAGTTGTTGCGATTATTGTTGTAATTGTTGTTGTTGTTGTATTGGTCATTCTTATCACCGTTTTCCTCCCACTTTCTTTTGACTTGCTTCATATTGGCCTCTTCAGCCGCCTGTTCTCTAATTCTTTCCTTAATCTGGTTCACTAGTTTGTGAGCCATTCTACATGCCTGTTGTATGGAGGCGGGCTCGTGTGAACTTATATCTTCTTGGATTCTTTCCGGTAATCCTTTCACAAACGCGTCGATCTTCTCTTCCTCATCTTCGAACGCTCTCGGACACAATAGGCACAATTCTGTGAATCGTCTTTCGTACGTGGTAATATCAAATCCTTGGGTTCATAACCCTCTAAGTTCTATCTTGAGCTTATTGACCTCGGTTCTGGGACGGTACTTCTCGTTCATCAAGTGCTTGAATGCTGACCACGGTAGTGCGTAAGCATCATCTTGTCCCACTTGCTCTAGATAGGTATTCCACCATGTTAACGCAGTACCTGTGAAGGTATGCGTAGCATACTTCACTTTGTCCTCTTCAGTACACTTACTTATGGCAAACACCGATTCGACCTTCTCGGTCCACCGTTTCAATCCGATCGGTCCTTCGGTTCCATCAAATTCCAAAGGTTTGCAGGCAGTGAATTCTTTGTAGGTGCATCCTACACGATTTCTTGCGTCGTTAGCTGCATTGCTAGATTCGGAGTTATTGTTGGTATGTTGCACAGCCTGTACTGCTGCTATGTTTGAAGCAAGAAAGACACGAAATTTCTCTTCGCTCATATTCAAGGTGTGTCGAGTAGTCGGTGCCATTTCCTTCAAATAGTCAAATGAAATAAGTTAATCATACAGAATATTAAGAGTAGTCAATCGTATCTCGTAGCATAATATGAACTCATTTATAAAAGCTTTTTCTTCATATTAGCGTTTTATAAGTTTAAATTCGGGTAGTACATACCCGTTAAGTTCATACTTAGTAGCTAACATACCATTTCAACTACTACAATTCTATATGAAAAACTAATCACAAAAAAAAAAAAAAAAAAAATTATCATATTCAAACCTTTATACAATAACTTGCAAACTTACAATACCACTTTTTTTTACATATAGCACATAAAACTTTGATACAAAGTAGTTGCAAAGATAATTCTAGTTAATAAATAAGGCGTTCAGCAATGGCAATAAAGACACGTAATTCATACGTCCAGAAACAAGTCATGCATTCTGGTTTTACTAATACCACTTCCCATCCTTGGTTTTGTGGAACATAACCGTTGTGACCGATAGTTAGACAATGTGTTGTAACGTCGTCAAAAGGATGAAGGTTACGTAATGACCAACAGTCTCGTAATAACCTAAAAACCTCATTTCTTACCCCAATTACTGAGTCCGTCACTTGTGGGAATGTTTTGTTTAATAGTTGTAGCCCGATGTTCTTGTTCTCACTTTGGTGAGAAGCGAACATTACTAACCCGTAAGCATAACATGCTTCTTTATGTTGCATGTTAGCCGCTTTTTCTAAATCACGAAGTCCTATATTCGGATATATTTAGTCAAAATAATTTCTTAACCCGTTGCGTAAAATAGCATTTGGGTTCCCCGCAATAAATGCGTCAAAGTAAACACATCGTAACTTATGGATTTCCCAATGTGATATCCCCCATCTTTCAAACGAAAGCCTTTTATAAGCCAAGGCATTCTTAGAACGTTCTTCGAATGTCTTACAAACTGATCTCGCCTTAAATAGTTGTGCCGAGGAATTCTGACCGACTCTAGACAAGATTTCATCAATCATGTCTCCGGGTAGGTCTCTTAAAATATTGGGTTGTCTATCCATTTTGTGTTTTTATACTGTAAAATAGACAAGAGTTAGATTCATAAAAAAATACTTATTAATACAAGCAATTTACATATATCATAAAGCATAAGCACACTATATTACATATATTACACCACACGAATACAACTATCTTATTCCGACTCGATCGTTTCTTCTTCTTCGGTTTTGGTTCGTTTTGCCATGTTTCTAGGGATATATGATGTTCCCCTAATACGGGCCGTCGTTTTCCACATTGGTTTAGAAAAACCTGGTGGTTTAGAGGTTCCCGGGTTATTGTCACAACTTAAGAATTACGGGTGTTGACGATACATATAAAGTTCATCGTGTTTGAAATCAAATTTCTCTATTTTTATGCCCTTTCCCTTATTGTTCTCTTTTGCCTTATTAAATTGTGTTGGGGTAATTTCTATAACATCATCGGAATCCTTGTCGGGATCCGATTCATCGGAGAATTGATAATCTTCCCAATACTTTGCTTCCTTGGCGGAAACACCATTGACCATAATTAACTTTGGTCGGTTGGTTGAGGATTTTCTTCTACTTAACAGTTTTATTATTTCCCCCACTGGTTCTATTTCTTCTTCCGATTCCGATTCTTCTTCCGGTTCCGATTCTTCTTCCGGTTTCGACTCTTCTTCCGGTTCCTCTTCGGGAACTTGTGAATCAGTCCACGAATCATTCCAATTTACATTTGACTCTTCATTATTATTAGGTGAGTCAATGGGACTTGTTTTAGAGGTAGACATCTATCACATAATATCAAACACGTTAAGAGATTAATATATCACATAATATTCACATGTTAAAAATATATAGTTTCCAACAAAATTTGTTAAGCAATCATTTTTCAAGTAAACACGCTCGAAGTCCAGACTCACTAATGCATCCTAACAAAATCGATAAGACACACTAATGCAAAATTCTGGTTCTCTAAGACCAACGCTCGGATACCAACTGAAATGTCCCGTTCATATTGATTATAAACGTTCCATATTAATTGATTTCGTTGCGAGGTTTTGACCTCTATATGAGACGTTTTTCAAAGACTGCATTCATTTTTAAAACAACCATAACCTTTATTTTATCAATAAAGGTTTCAAAAGCATTACGTAGATTATCAAATAATGATAATATAAAATATACTGTTTACACACGACCATTACATAATGGTTTACAATAGAAATATATTACATCGACATATGTTTCTTGAATGCAGTTTTTACACAATATCATACAAACATGGACTCCAAATCTTGTCCTTATTTTAGTATGCAACAGCGGAAGCTCTTAGTATTCACCTGAGAATAAACATTCTTTAAACGTCAACAAAAATGTTGGTGAGTTATAGGTTTAACCTATATATATATATATATATATATATATATATATATATATATATATATATATATATATATATATATATATATATATATATATATATATATATCAAATCGTAACAATAGACCACAAGATTTCATATTTCAATACGCATCCCATACATAGAGATAAAAATCATTCATATGGTGAACACCTGGTAACCGACATTAATAAGATGCATATATAAGAATATCCCCATCATTCCGGGACACCCTTCGGATATGATATAAATTTCGAAGTACTAAAGCATCCGGTACTTTGGATGGGGTTTGTTAGGCCCAATAGATCTATCTTTAGGATTCGCGTCAATTAGGGTGTCTGTTCCCTAATTCTTAGATTACCAGACTTAATAAAAAGGGGCATATTCGATTTCGATAATTCAACCATAGAATGTAGTTTCACGTACTTGTGTTTATTTTGTAAATCATTTATAAAACCTGCATGTATTCTCATCCCAAAAATATTAGATTTTAAAAGTGGGACTATAACTCACTTTCACAGATTTTTACTTCGTCGGGAAGTAAGACTTGGCCACTGGTCGATTCACGAACCTATAACAAATATGTACATATATATCAAAGTATATTCAAAATATATTTACAACACTTTTAATACATTTTGATGTTTTAAGTTTATTAAGTCAGCTGTCCTTGTTAGTAACCTACAACTAGTTGTCCAACGTTAGATGTACAGAAAAAAAATTGATATATATTATCTTGAATCAATCCACGACCCAGTGTATACACGTCTCAGGCTAGATCACAACTCAAAGTATATATATTTTTAGAATCAACCTCAACCCTGTATAGCTAACTCCCTCATTACTGCATATAGAGTGTCTATGGTTGTTCCAAATAATATATACACATGGGTCGATATGATATATCAAAACATTTGCATACGTGTCTATGGTATCTCAGGATTACATAATATATTAGAATACATGTATAATACAATATAAGTTAGCTAGGATATGATTAATATAGATTTGTTACCAATTTTCACGTTGCTACAACAAGAAAAATTATCCAATCTTGTTTTACCCATAACTTCTTCATTTTAAATCCGTTTTGAGTGAATCAAATTGCTATGGTTTCATATTGAACTCTATTTTATGAATATAAATAGAAAAAGTATAGGTTTATAGTCAGAAATATAAGTTATAAGTCATTTTTTTAAAGGTAGTCATTTCAGTCGAAAGAACGACGTCTAGATGACCATTTTAGAAAACATACTTCCACTTTGAGTTTAACCATGATTTTTGGATATAGTTTCATGTTCATAAGAAAAATCATTTTTCCAGAAGAACAACTTTTAAATCAAAGTTTATCATAGTTTTTAATTAACTAACCCAAAACAGCCCGCGGTGTTACTACGACGGTGTATGTCCGGTTTTACAGTGTTCTTCGTGTTTTCAGGTTTTAAATCATTAAGTTAGCATATCATATAGATATAGAACATGTGTTTAGTTGATTTTAAAAGTCAAGTTAGAAGGATTATGAAATGACCCGACCCAATCCATAGGGACGAATACAATAACATATGATTACATCGCGAGGCATTTGACCTCTATATGATACGTTTTATAAACATTGCATTCTTTTGAAAAGATATACCATAAATGAATATTTAAAATTCAATGTTTTCGACATCTGATGATTTCTACATATAGACAATCACCGTAAATAATAGTTTACAAGAATACTTCCGTTGACAATGCAGTCAAAATAAATACACGGTGATGATTTTGTGAATGCAATGCTTCCTCGAATAAAACATGTATGACTCCATGCACATGGTTTCTCTAACATATATTTAAACAGCAGAAGACTTCTAGGAACCTGAGAATAAACATGCTTTAAACGTCAACATAAAGTTGGTGAGATATAGGTTTAATGCTAGCAGCGTTATAAATATAGACCACAAGATTTCATATACATAAACGTTTTAATAAAAATATTCTAAGTGGTTGAGCACTTGATAACCATACTTAACATTTAATCAACGTCGCATATTCCCTTTATTATGAAATCTCACTACACTGTACCAAGTGTAGTCACCGAAACGAAGTACTGTGCAACCGTTGAATACTGGTCGTCCAGTCCGGTTAGGGTTGTCAGGCCCGATAGATCTATCAACAGGATTCGCGTTTACAATACCACATGTAAATAGTAGTTACCAAGCTACAGGGAAGTATGCCAGTGGTACAACTCAAGGTAGAATATATTTTTTTATCACTTGTGTCCATAACGTAAATCATAAAATGCATGTATTCTCATCCCGAAATATTTAGAGTTTAAAAGTGGGACTATATACTCACTTTTGCCTTGAAGGTATTTAACTCGACTTGGTCTCCGATAGATATCACGAACCTAACCATATATATATAATATATCAACATATTTTCTTTTTAAGTAATCGTTACATATATATATATATATATATACTTATAATACTTTTAATATTTTCTTAGTCCGTAGTTAGCAGTCCGATGTTAGTGGTCCACAATTAGTTGCTCAATAAAATAAATAAAGATCCCATCGTATTCGTATTGATCAGAATTAATCTCGACCCATGGTACCATGTTGTCAAATGTTGTGTTGCGTACATAAAGTACCGTGTTGTCAAATGACGTGTTGCGTACAATCATGAGGTCTTATGATTAATCTTCTCGTGTTATTTACGGGTGGTCCTGAAATATATAAAATCAAATCATAAGTAATTATATATAAAATATCATATTAATTAGAAAAGATATGATTAATTTACTTTAACTCCAAATATTTTCGTAGCTAAACTAGCTTCGGATACCCAATCTTGTTTTAGTCGTAGTTTCTTCATTACAACTCCGTTTTTGTTGGTTCAACTTGCCACTTCCTTGGATCGAGTCAAATTTTAAGAATATGAACTGAAAATACCTTAGTTTGTATTCGAAATCACAAGTTATAGGTCAAACTTTGGTAAAACTTATGAAAGTGATCATTTTCCATCATAAAAACAACATTTAATGATCATTTTTCTAAAAATACTTACACTTTGAGTTAAACCATGAAATTTTTATGTGTTAACATATTCATAATAAATATCATTTTTCCAGAATATGAACTTCCAATTCAAAGTTCAAGATGGTTTTTAGTTATCCAACCCAAAACAGCCCCCTGTTGCACTCCGACGACGTAGATTCAGTTTTTAAGGTGTTCTTTGTAAAACCAAGTTATATCTTGTTAAGTTAGCATATCATTATGATATATTACAGGTCTTGAAGTGTTTTAAAAGTTAAGTTAGAAGGAGCTATTTAGTTTGCAAATAAGTTTGAAATCATTCAAACTATGTTCTTGTTGTTAAAATTTTACAACATAAAATAAGATAGCTATATAATTATGAATCGAACAAGATTATGAACAAGGTTACTACCTCAAGTTACTTGGAAAAAGTTACTGTAAGAGATAAGAAAAAATCTTGGAATCAAAGAGTGGTGGAGTTAGATCAAAAGGTTGGAAGTATACTTCTTCAAATGGGTGGTTATTTTGATATGTTTTTGAAAGAGTTTTCTTATGGTGTTTAAGGCTTGTAATTGAAGTTAAATGATGGGGAAAATGCTTGGAGATGATCAAGTATGAAGTTAGGAGTATTTTGAGAGAGAAATGAGGGTGTAGGTATGAGAAAATGGAGTGAAGAAATGGTGTTCATTCATAAAAACGTTTTTAGTTTATAAAGAAAGAAAAGGATTTCTAATTTTGTTTTTTTACTAATAATTCATGCTACTTGACAAATCCTAGTTACCTCATATCTAGGGCAGTAATAATGTTGATTAGGATGTTGATTTTATGTGTATATATCAATAGTAAATACATATAGAAGCTGGGTATGATACGGGTACATATACCATAGATATACGTATAGAAATCTTGAGGAAACGGAATGAGAATTCAAATATAGCTATCTTTTGTGAATATACTTATATTGTTTTATGTATTTAAGTCCTTAAAAAGTGATTAAATACATTATATATATGATACATGTATAAGCATTATAGGTTATAAGTATATATATCAAAGAATGTTACGTATAGTTATCGTTTTGAAAACTTAAGTTAGTAGTTTCAAAATATACTTATAACTCATTGTCATTAGTACACAATGAGATGTTAAACCATCCTTAGATCTTGTTAAATATATATAAATACATATATATACACAAACGTATAATTATCGTATGTTATATAGTTCGTGATATCATCGGTCAAATTGGACGGTCAAACGTTGTGTAAAACTCTTTTCAAAAACACAAGTCTCAACAATTTGGATTGCTTATCATGTTGGTAAGGTTTAATTTATGTAAATATTAATCTCATAAGTATAAAACGATTGGAAAAATCCGGGTTGTTACAGATTAACTTTTGTTTGCGAACAAGTTTAGAATTAACTAAACTATGTTCTAGTGATTACAAGTTTAAACCTTCGAATAAGATAGCTTTATATGTATGAATCGAATGATGTTATGAACATCATTACTACCTCAAGTTTTCTGGATAAAGCTACTGGAAATGAGAAAAATTGATCTAGCTTCAAAGGATCCTTGGATGGCTTGAAAGTTCTTGAAGCAGAATCATGACACGAAAAACAAGTTCAAGTAAGATTTCCACTCGAAATAAGATTGTTATAGTTATAGAAATTGAATCAAAGTTTTAATATGAGTATTACCTTATATTAGAAAGATATCTTACTGTAAATAAGAAAAATTTCTTGAGGTTGGATGACCACTCTACAAGATTGGAAGTAAGCTAGCAAACTTGGAAGTATTCTTGATTTTATGAAACTAGAACTTGTAGAATTTATGAAGAACACTTAGAACTTGAAGATAGAACTTGAGAGAGATCAATAAGATGAAGAAAATTGAAGAATGAAATTATTTATAGGTGTTTTTGGTCGTTGGTGTATGGATTAGATATAAAGGATATGTAATTTTGTTTTCATGTAAATAAGTCATGAATGATAACTCATATTTTTGTAATTTTATGAGATATTTCATGCTAGTTACCAAATGATGGTTCTCACATGTGTTAGGTGACTCACATGGGCTGCTAAGAGCTGATCATTGGATTGTATATACCAATAGTACATACATCTAAAAGCTGTGTATTGTACGAGTACGAATACGGGTGCATACGAGTAGAATTGTTGATGAAACTGAACGAGGATGTAATTGTAAGCATTTTTGTTAAGTAGAAGTATTTTGATAAGTGTCTTGAAGTCTTTCAAAAGTGTATGAATACATATTAAAACACTACATGTATATACAGTTTAACTGAGTCATTAAGTCATCGTTAGTCGTTACATGTAAGTGTTGTTTTGAAACCTTTTGGTTAACGATCTTGTTAAATGTTGTTAACCCAATGTTTATAATATCAAATGAGATTTTAAATTATTATATTATCATGATAATATGATGTATGAATATCTCTTAATATGATATATATATATACATTAAATGTCGTTACAACGATAATCGTTACATATATGTCTCGTTTCAGAATCATTAAGTTAGTAGTCTTGCTTTTACATATGTAGTTCATTGTTAATATACTTAATGATATGTTTACTTATCATAATATCAGGTTAACTATATATATATCCATATATATATGTCATCATATAGTTTTTACAAGTTTTAACGTTCGTGAATCACCGGTCAACTTGGGTGGTCAATTGTCTATATGAAACCTATTTCAATTAATCAAGTCTTAACAAGTTTGATTACTTAACATGTTGGAAACACTTAATCATGTAAATAACAATTTCATTTAATATATATATAAACATGGAAAAGTTCGGGTCACTACAAAAAGTATCTTTGATGGCTTGGAAACTCTTGAAGTATGAACATGGAATGAACAAAAATTCGAATAAGAATTATATCTTGAATTAAGATAGTTATAAGTATATAAATTGAATCAAAGCTTATATATGATTCTTACCTTGATTAAAAGATGAAAAGCTACTGGAAAGGAAGTATAATTCTTGATCCTAAAGAGTGGTTGAGTTGGATTGAAAGATTGGAAGTAATCTCCTTGAAATCGAATGACTATCTTGATACGTTCTTGAGTGATTCTTTCTATGGTGTTTTAAGCTTGATCTTTGATGTAGTTTATGATCAAAGTGAAGGTTGTTTACTGAGTTCTTGAGTAGGTAAATGAAGAGAGATTAGAGAGTGAATTAACTTGGAAGAAAATTGGAAATGAATTGCATGTGTGTGTGTGCAAATTGGCGTGAATATGGGATGGATATATAGAATTATTTAGCTTGTTTTCTTACATATAAGTCATACATGAGGTTAAATGGTTAGTTCCCACATGTAACATTATGTCTAGTGGCTGATCATTGGAGTTTTTTGTTGGTATATACCAATAGTAAGTACATCTAGGAGGTGAGTATGATACTGGTATAAATACCGAATGAATACGAGTAGAATTCTTGATGGAATTGAATGAGAATATGAATATAGCTATCTTTGTTGAGTATAAGTATGTTGATACATGTCTTTAAGTCTTTCAAAAGTGTATTAATACATATTAATACAATACATATACATATATTTTAATTTAGAAGTTACTACAACGTTAATCGTTATATATATGTATATAGTCTTGAAGTCTTTAAGTTAGTAGTCTCATTTTATATATATAACTCTTTGTTAATATATTTAATGAGATACTTAAATATCATTTTAACATGTCATAAGTATATATATCCAAATATATATTCTATTTAATGATTATCACAAATTATGACGTTCGTGAATCATCATACAGACTGGGTGGTCAAACATTTGCATAAAATCCATTCCAAATATATATATATATCTTGACAAGTTTGATTGGTTAACATGTTGGAAATATTTAATTATATAAATATTAATCTTATATATAGCTAAAAAAAATCCGGGTCGTTACACACGTGGAGTTTCTTTTGATTAATTAGTGCTAATTGTGATTAATTAAGAATATTACACCTCAGCATTCATGATTAAGAAGTAATTATAGAGTGCCACGTGGGATTAAAGTTCACGATTTATAATATGTAGTAATAATAGATAATAGATAATTAAAATATCAATTTATTTTAATAATAAAATATCAGTTTATTTTAATATCTACATATAATTTATGAACTTTATTTATATGTAGATTTATATAACCTCGTTATATACCTCATTAAGGCGTATCCCCGACAATGTTATGCGACATGTACTCAATACATGTGTGGGTGTATCTACGAAGCTCTTTGGTCCATACCACCTACATTAGTGAAAGTAGCTTATATAGTTACAAATAATCAAAAGAACTAGAAGTAACTAAAAGTATATAAATTACAAATAATATACCTCACACCATACGGTCCATCCAAAGGAGCATTGAATGTAAAGTCTATATCTTGCAGAAGACGTGGCGCAAGACTAGGAATTCTTTCATAAAACCATTATTGTACTAAAATCATCGCACCATTTATGCCTGATTGGTCAGTCTTTTCAGCTGTACAACACAAATTTCTATATACATGTGCGAGCACTGCACTACCCCAACTCAGACGCTCAAAGTTGATGAGGTGATACACATAGTTTAACGGAGCACTGGTGGAATTACCGTCGGGGAATAGAAAGGAAGACAAGACAGCTAACAAATAAACTCTAGCCCGTTGTTGGTGAGATCTAATAGTCTCACCAACGGCCTCATTCAACTCCTTGCATAAAGCAGATATTAAGATGTGTCTTGATTTTATTTTATTAGGATAAACATTAATCCCTAAATATTGGCCAGCAAAATCAAACCATTCCTCCGACATCTTGTTGTGCCATACACCGAACACAACATCTCCATTTATGGGTAAACCCTATAAAATTTGAACATCTTGCAACGTTAGCGTTGCTTCTCCAACGCAAAACATATATACGAATATAAATAATATATATACGAATTATAGTTCATATTAATATATAATATATATACGAATAATTGGTTATTTAAATATAAATATTAGAATACGAATTAACTAGTTATATAAATACGAATTAATTGATTATATAAATATAAATATTCGAATTATATATTACACAAATACAAATTAATTGGTTAAAAATATTTTACCAATAGGGAAGTGGAAGGTATGCGTCTCCGACCGTCACCGTAACCAACGCTGAAATAAGAGCGTGATCCAACAGTTGGCATCCTATTTTGAAAATCTGCCCTAAACCCGTTTGTTGAATATAATCGTAAACCATTGCGTTTATATACTCGTTTGCAGCTTTGAGACCTTCCATATGATGCCATAAACCCCGATCCGATCGTCTTGGTTTAACTTTTTCAGATCATTCAGGAACAGAAGCATCTTGAACAGCACCCATAAAAACCTTGTACACTCTGTGAGTTCCTTGAGATTGTAAGAATAATAGTGATTCATCGAGCGGAGTTGCTCGAGGTTGGGCGGGTTTCATTGTAAAATCGTGTGTATGATTTAAAAAATTGAGTGGGTTGTGAAGAATGATACAAACCGATGAACCAGATGTCGGTATATATATTGATACAAACCGGCCTTTCATTTGCCGGTTTGTACACGTGGCCTTTTTTGGTTGGATAATAGTAAAAACACGGATTGAGTGATATAAATGATAAACGGTTGGTAAGCGAAAACTGTTCCCAGTCAAAGAGTCAAACCGGCATTTCATTTTCCGGTTTGACAGAATCTTCCACATGGCCAAACCTGCAAATGAAACATCGGTTTGGCCCCAAAACTTGCAAAAACCGGCATTTCAATCATCAGTTTACCTATTCTTATAAAATTTCTGTTTGAATCTTGATTTCTGTAAACAGCTACAAAATATTTCTATTTTGAAAAAAAAATTCACATCCATCTAAGTTATGATAAAAAAAAAAAAACAAACAATTCAGACAAAGCTTAAATAGTTATTATAAACATGCATTAAAAGGTTTCTTCATATAATTAATATTAATACGGGGTAATTAATTATTAATTTTACAACTTTGAATTGACATTATTTTGAAATTGATTGCATAAAAGTTGACCATCACCATATAATTTCGTTAGATCTTCCATCAATAATCAATAATCAATAATAAATAATAATAAAGATAAAGATAATTGTACCTATATACTAATGGGCATTGGGTTTTGGAGGATAAAGATAATAAATTAATACTATAGGCACCAGAAATGACTTATAGCTGCTTAAAAGTTAAACCTATATGGAGCATGTTCAAAGGGAGGTGATCCGTACACCACCTTGTTTTTGCCATACACCACTAAATAAATTTTTTGAACATTTTTACCCTTCCTTTTATTCACCACCAATTCCCCTTAACTTCTCAAATGAAGGGTAAAACTGTCTAAATAATTATTTTGGTGGTGTATGGCAAAAACAAGGTGGTGTACGGATCAACTCCCATGTTCAAAACATACGGCTTAATTTCAAGATATATACGCGTTCTCATACAAGTTGACACACTGTACCACTACATGCATGCGTATATATCTATCTATAAATATGTATGTGTATATCATGTTTTCCCAATTATAAGATAACAATAATCAATCTGATAGATCATATACATTAAAATACTATATACTCCATATTACTACTGCTACTACTACTACTATATTATTATGGCAATTTTAAAGAAAAACAATTAATCAATTTCCAAAAATTCGAACACTGCAGGAAAAGTTATCACCTGCAAAGGTAATTAGTTAGTATACTCGATCTTCACATCAATATATATCATCCACGGTAATGTCTAAGTTAACATGAGTATGAAGTTTCTCAGTATATATTGATTAAATATTTGAATTTGATCTTTAACTAGTAGAGGGGTGCGCGCATTGCCGCGCATTTTGCGAGCGATAGTCATCTCCATACGTAATCTCGTAAAGTCCTCTGCATAGTGCTACAAAAAGCATCATTAGCATAAACTGTGTGAAATTATTTAATGAGCATTTATATAATAATATAAAAAGCTAATGATCCAAGTAAACGTGGTAGTGCAGTACATGTCATGTGTTCATACTTTTAGGTTTTAAAGACTCAGCAACACAACAGATCAAATAATCAAATATAAGTTAGTCATTACACCATTTATCAAAAAAGCATAAAATTACTTAAATTATTATACTATTTATAAAACACGAAGTTATCTAATCTCTCTATATCAAATCCAACAAATAATCAACGAAAATTTCCGCTTCCTTTATCACATCAACCAATATTTATGCTCGTATTATCATCACTATCATGGCTAAAATCATGAATCTGTGGAGACAATTCACGGATAACATTTGTACTGTTTTCATGAGGGTCCTAAAGAGACATCTAAGATTGAGATTTACAAACACCATAACAACACGCCATTTTAGCAGGTCTTTTTGTCAAGAATCGACAAAACCTGAGTTTCGTAAGCATGTACTAAACAAAAAACTAACCTTTTCAACCATCAAGTAGTTGCAACGCCTTAACAGTGTCGGTCGGAATGAACTGTGTTTGAAAGTAGCATTCCCTACTTGTTGCAAACAGAGAAAAACAACAAATGTTTAGGCATTTAGTGTTAAGGGTCGTGTAAAAAATGCAGCCAAGAGAAAGAGCAACTTACACTTTTACTACTGATTTGCGATTTCTGTTAACGTACGGACTGGATGAACGTAATCTTAATTCCTTCGATTTTACAAAAAGTTTCCAATATAGTCTCCCAAATTTAGAAATCAAAAGTAGCTTTGAGGCTAAATACATATATTTCCAACCAACAGAATGTGCATCACAGCCTCGTACCTAACATGCTTCCTAACGTATTTTTGCAGCTGAAATATGTCAAATTACAATCAAGGACGATCGATACGGTTACACTATGTCTAGTATTATATTTATATAAATTAAATCGAGGCAAGGCAGTATGAACATACATGGTTGCAAAAAATAAATTTTATCACCAAACTCGTATGTTGCCACGCCAAGATATGATCCAGTTATTTTCCATTTGCAAGGCTCAATTTATGAGAATTCGTTATCACAACCTCACATTTAAGGTGCTTTCCAACGTATATTCGCATTTTTGACATGGTTGCACAAAATACATAGTCCTGCAAAAAAAATACACATATCATTTTAACAACACAAACATGGTAGACAACTCATTAATAATACTATTGGAATACATTTAGGTAATAACCATACAACAAATTGAAACAACCTTCAACATAAATTGAATGTGGTTTTTAGACCTAAAACTTATTAAACAGATGGCTAAATTAGACCTAAACTCATTAAACTAAAGTGTAGCAAGAAAAATTATTTTCATTAATGATTCATGTTACCTTGCTTAATGTTTAGCGGATGTTAAATGCAAAACCCAATTCCCCCCTTTTCATGAGCAACCGCAACATCGAATAGCCACCAGAGATGCGATACGATCAAAGAATAAAAACCTTGTAAATCCACTTAATGCTCCCTGACAGTTAAACTTCAAAGTTACTGAAGTATAAAAAACACTCTATTAACTTCTTCCTTCTTTATTAGAGCAATGCACCCTAAACAATCAAACAATTATAACTCTAAACCGTGGTTCCAATCGTCTATAATCATGGGTAAACAACAAACAAAAGCAATCAAATATTGTCTAATTGTGATGAAAACCAAAAAATAAAAATAAAAAAAATCGAGAACACTTACAGTTGTTATATGTAGGCTTTAACAATTGTTGTAAGCTCATAAAAAAAATCAAAATCATTTGCAACAGCAAGCAAAAAACTTAAAATTTTGATACACTTACAATAAGCAAACGTATGTAAAATTCTTCGATGGCTACAATAACGATGATAACAATTTTAGTTGGATTGCCTCAAACCCTAACTAATCGACCGAATACCTAATTTTTTCACACAAATCTAATGATCAAAATCAAAGCGATGCCCAAAACCCTAATTTATACCGACAATGATGCTCGATTGTCAATAATCGCGAAAATAGTAAGTTTTCCATTAATCTCGCAAAGTATGATTGAATCTCAAGTTTATTTTGAAAAATGACAACTTTCGCTCACTATTCCAATTTGGCCGAAGATGAGAAGGAAAAAAACATACCTTAACGAATCTGGTGAAGCAAACATCTACAAAATTTTGTAATGAAGTATGAAACAAATGGTAGCGGTGGAGAAAATTGGTGAAGTAGAGAAAAAGATTAGTAAGTACTCTGTATTTAGAGTGAATAAAGCGATGAACAGGGCAATGGTGTTTAGGTTGCACCGGTGTAAATGCCGGCGAGGGTGGCGTTGGTGTTGACGGCGGCGAAGATGGTGGCGACGGTGATGTTAGAGAAGAGGCTGGATAGGATGGAGAGGAAGAGTCTGGATTAGTTAGAAGAAAAAAAAAAACACAGCATGGTGAGGTACTGTTATACTGTAGCGGGCAATCACACTTTACTGTTATACTGTATCGGGCAATTACGGAAATTAGTATATTGTTAAATATTGCAGCCACGGTGGCATGGGGCCCTGGTCAGCCTTTAGTCGTCGAAGAAATAATGGTGGATCCACCACAGAAAAGGGAGGTCCGAATCAAGATCCATTTCACTTCAATTTGTCATACTGATCTCGGTGCTTGATGTAGGATTAATGTGCAAGGTACAACATATAACTATGTGGCTAAATTCATTTGAGCATTCGGGATCACACATATATACACCTAGACGTTAGAAATATATATATATATATATATATATATATATATATATATATATATATATATATATATATATATATATATATATATATATTGTATATATATATTACTCAAGTAACGAAACAAGTTAAATATTTAATTATAAATTAATTAATATGAATTAATTATAATTAATTATAATTAAATAAAAGTTTTAATGACTTGGTTAACAAGTTGAATTAATTGAAATTTGTATACTCCGTAATCTTTGTTTTAAAAAGAAATTACTTTGTATGTTGGTTAAGTTCAAACTAATAGAGGCAAGGATCTCCACAAATTTATTTACATACACTTTGGAGTCGGTTGACTCATTGCAAAAATATTATATAATATTTTCCTTTTGATTTTGTGAAGAAATAGAACGATAAAAAAAATAAAAAAATGCTTTGTTTCTTTTCATTGCCGCACCAAAAACCAAACTCACAATTCTTTTTTATATTCGACGGTAGCAAGTATACGGAGTATTATAATATCATGGTTTTCCTTTGTGTTCTTGTAGAGAGTCACAAAACAAAGACATCAATATCTCGTTTTGATTCTTTTAGTAACACTGTACGGAGTAATATTATTTATTGTTTCACACAATTAATCAAAGGTTGATTAATTTGTTATTTGAGTTTGAACTAGCATCCATTGACGTTGTCTGAAAGTGTAGTGGACTATCCAAAGAAACGGTCATACTTTTGATCGTAGGTTTCTCTTTCAAAAAGGCGGTTCGGTTCTATCTTCCATGGACATCAATTCGCAAAGGTATATTACTAACCCACTTTGTGAATTTATTATTTTGACAATTATTAGTGGTGTAACTGGATCTAATGAGACAGTTTAATCGTGTGAATGTTTATTAATTAAATGATTATTTAATTATGTGAATATTTATAAAATAATAAAATATTATTATTTAACTATCCGCTGCGTTTATCAGATTTAAAAGTACACACGATTTTCCATCAATGGTATCATGAGCCGCTTTTACACCGTCTTAATTGTCGCGTGATTTTCTTAGATCTAGCTTTGTGGTGTATTGGTAAAAGTCAAAACCTTTATGGTTTTGAAAGTCAACTTTGTTGATTACCTCATGACGCACAAATAAGATCTGAAGAAATTCACTCTTTAAATTTTGAATTTAATAGTTATGGCTTGGATAATTGTTGGTTATTAATATTTAATTTGTTCCATGGTTGTACACATACATTATAACAATGGACAAGTCATATATAGGTTTAATAATGTTATTATTAAATTGTGATTGCATACATAGCCCATAATGCCCCGACCAATGTATGATTGTTGTGATTGTTGGTTACGACAATTTTATGCCATGTTGTTTTTGATTTATTTGGAGGCCAAAGAAGGCAGAGTTGTATTTTATTTATTTTCAGTTTCATAGTATTGTATTTAGGTTTATTTCAAATTGTAAAAGTATTAGATTAATTGTATTTTTCAATTTTAAATAAATGTAACAAGATGAAGATTGAAGATAAAGATTCAACACGGAGTTGGCTTAGTAGATGGCGATTGGATCAAGTTAACAACGATGGTGTTCGACACGTTTTCACTTGGTTCTTGAATCAAGTGGGAGCTTTGATTGTCCTTAGTTTGACCTCTTGATCCCATGTCGGCTCATAGGATCAAGCATAGAATTTTTGAGCTAGGCTATGTATGTGTATGTATGCATGGTTGTGTTTTATTTTACGCATTTATATTTAATTGTTGATTATAATATATGCTAAATGTTTTTGATGAAAACATCAAATAAAATCGGTAACGAGTTTCAAAGATTAAAATTGATGATTTTAAAAAGTAAAACTCTAACGAGTTTAAAGTTAAATATTTTTTGAAACTCAAGACATCTTTTAAAACTGTTTTAAAACGATACACATTTGTGTATTTGTTATTTTTTTTATACTAGAAATTAAATAACAAACTGTACACATAATACACGATCGACATATATAATTGGTTAAAATGATTTTTAACAAATAGTGTAACGAATAATGTGTGCATGTATTATTCGTTAACACAAACATTTTCAAAATACCCGTCAAATTTAAGTCATGCCATCCAATGAGCTTGCAAACACTCCTCGTTATTTTTCTGATCTAGTGAGACTAGGCTGAATTATAGCCACGAGGTGGATTTTTCGATCTAGTGAGACTAGCGTGAATTTTCACTGTTTTCAAATTGGACGACTTAATCGTATTCACGGTGAGACCTGAGTTCGAGGCAAGGATGGGACAAACATGCCGGTAGATAATAGTGCTTTGTTGGACTACATATATCTCTAGGTCCTATAAAGATCTAAGAGTTGCACTTGTAATGCAATTGGTATCCGCTACCTACCAATAGACTCCATAACTGCTAGCTGATCAACAGATGTGGCTATGGAACCTCTATGTGGATCTTAGGCTTTCTTAAATTAATCGTTTTTAAAAATCTATAAAAACTTGGGTGGTTAATTTATTAAAGCCCAATGTCGAAAATACTAAATTGAATCTTATATATGTTGTAGATGTCAAACAATCAAAACGTAAACCAAAACACACTTCCTTCTTTGTTGGAGAAGGATAAACTCAATTGTTTTAACTTCCTAGAATAGCACCGCAAATAGAGAATTGTTCTCAAATATGAAGGGAAGTTGAACAAAATTAAAGAAGCCTTACTCAATCCTCTTACTGAGAAAATTGTTGCTATTTAGCAAAGTGCTTATCGGATGTTGTTTGATGAGTATAGGAAGAAGGGTGGTAGGGTGACAAAGAATTAGCCAAATACTTTGTGGAAGGAAAATGGCAAATCATTTGCTAGGAAGAATATTCCACCTTCCAAGAAAAAAAACCCATTAAAAGACACCGAATGTTTCCATTGTGGAAAGGTTGGCCATTGGAGAAGGAATTATCCTATCTACCAATCTAAGCTGAAAAATGATGAAGTTGGTGAGACTAGCAATCAAGTATATTCATATACAGTTATATATTTTCTTCTAGTAATTCCTGGACCTTTGTTACCGGTTGTGGCCTTCACATCTATAACAATATAAAGGGAATGAGAAGAAGTATTAAACTGAAAAAAGACACACTGGATTTGTGAGTTGGCAATGGGGGTTGAGCTTCTGCTGAAGATATTGATTCCTATAAGCTTACTCTTTCAAGTGATCTCATTGTTTTGTTGAAACAATGGCATTACGCTCATAGTATTACGAGCTACATAATTTGAAAGATGTTGGTTTTGAACTTTCATTTACGCACTTTTGTGTTTCAATTTCTAATGATAATATTTTTTATTTTAATACCAGTCCACGTGATGGTATTTTTGAAATTGATATGCGTGGTGTGATTTCAAATGAGAATTCTGTGTATACTTGTACCGCTAAACGATTCAAGCAAGACTTGAATAAGACCTATCAATGACATTGTCGTCTTGGTCATATAAACAAACAACGCATTTCAAAACTCCAATCTGATAGACTTTTGGAATCAACTGGCTATGAGTCATTTGATGTATGTGAGTCATATTTATATGAAATGATGACAAAGGCTTCTTTCTCTGATTTAGGTGAAAGAGCTAAAGATCTTTTAGGACTAATACATACTGATGTATGTGGCCCTTTTAGAATAATGTCTAGAATAGTGAATCTTACTTCATTACATTAACTGATGGTTATAGAACATATGGTTATGTTTACTTGCTGAAACATGAAGTTTTTGAAATGTTCAAAAGTCTTCCAAAATGAAGTAGATAATCAGCTTGGAAAGACCATTAAAGCACTTCGCTCTGATAGAGGAAGTGAGTATATGAGTCAAGAGTTGTTGCAGCACATGAATTGTGGGATTATCACACAATCCACTCCATCTTACACACCATCACACAATGGTGTGTCTGGGCAGAGGAATCGAACACTACTTGATATGGTTCGATCCATGATGAGTCTGACTACTCTACCACAGTCTTTTTAGGATATGCACTAGAGTCTGCTGCAGGCATACTCATTATGGTTCCAACCAAGAAGGTAGAAAAGACACCATATGAGCTATGGCATGGGAAAAGTCCCAAGTTGTCTTATTTGAAAGTATGGGGTTGTGAAGCGTATGTGAAACGTGACACTTCAAACAAGTTAGAACCCAGAGGTATCAAATGTCACTTTGTGGGATACCCAAAGGAAACAATGGGTTACTACTTTTACTACCAAGCTGAAAACAAAGTGTTTACTGCTCGGTTTGCTGAATTCTTTAAAAGAGATCTTCTCTTACAAGAAGTCAGTGGGAGTAAAGTAGATCTTGAAGAAATTCAAGAATCACAAAGTAACACATCTTCTGAAGGCACTAGCCAACCGCACGTTGAAGGTGAACACACTGTTGGTGAGCCAGAACGTGTTGCACCTGTAATTCGTAGATCTAGTCGAACTCCTCATCGACCTGAGAGGCTAAATCTTCTGATTAATTCAGATGAACCTCATCTAGGGGATTATGATGAACCCTCTAGCTACGGTGAGGCCATATCAGATCCAGAATCTGACAAATGACGAGATTCTATGAAGGCAGAGATGCAGTCCATGAAAGATAATCAAGTATGGGACTTGATTGATCTTTCACCCAATTGCAAGAAAGTGGGGTGTAAATGTGTCTTCAAGAAGAAGGCTGACATGGACGGTAATTAAACACTTTTAAGGCTCGATTTGTGGCAAAATTTTATACTCAGACTCAAGGAATTGATTATGAGGAAATTTGTTCACCAGTCGCGAGCATTAAATCAATTAGGATACTCATTGCCATAGCTGCTTTTCATGATTATGAAATATGGCAAATGGATGTCAAAATTGCTTTCTTAAATGGGACCTAAGCGAGGACGTATATATGGTTCAGCCGAAAGGGTTTGTGAATCCTAAGCATCCTAATAGAGTATGCAAGCTTCTAAAATCCATTTATGGATTAAAGCAAGCATCCAAGAGCTAAAATCTCAAGTTTGATGAGAAAATTAAAGAGTTTGGTTTTTCTCAAAACGGAGATGAGCCCTGTGTTTACATTAGAGCTAGCGGGAGCAAAGTAGTCTTCTTGATTTTGTATGTTGATGACATACTACTTGTTGGAAATGACATTCCAACTTTGCAAGATGTCAAGTTGGCTTGGTAAATGTTTTTCCATGAAGGATCTTGGAGAAGCTACTTATATTCTTGGAATCAGGATCTATAGAAAGAGATCTAAAAGGCTTATTGATTTGATTCAAAGTATATACATTGACAAAATCTTGCGTAGATTTAGCATGCAAAACTCTAAACGCGGAGCATTGCCCGTGTAAAAGGGTGTAATCTTGAGCAAGTCTCAAAGTCCTATCACACCTGATGAGATAAGACGAATGAAAGGTATCCTATATGCTTCGGCTATAGGATCCATAATGTATGCTATGTTGTGTACTAGACATGATGTCTCGTTAGCTTTAAGTTTGACGAGTCATTATCAACAGAATCCAGGTGAAGAACATTGGATGACTGTTAAGAACATTCTTAAGTATTTGCGGAGAACTAAAGATATGTTCTTGGTTTAAGGTAGTTTGGGAAAAGAGTTGAGTATTAACTATTATACAAATGCTAGCTTTCAAACTGATCGAGATGATTCTCGATCCCAGTCAGGTTGTGTCTTTTTCATGATGGGAAAGACAGTTAATTGGAAGAGTTCAAAGCCGATCACGGTTTAACAATCTACAACAGAAGCAGAATACATTGCTACCTGAGAAGCTGTTCGGATTAGGAATTTTTGTTGGTGAACTCGGAGTAGTATCCAACAATACATCTCCTATAATAATGTACTGTGCTAGTTCGAGTGTTATTATACAAGCGAAAGAATCACATTTACATAAAGGTATCCGACACATTCTTTGAAAGTTTGACTACATTAATTGAAGTCATTAAATGATGAATGATATTAATATTCTTAAGGTTCGTACAAATGATAATGTGGCTGACACGTTCACGAAGCCCTTAATGCACAACAAGCATGATGATCATGCTAATAATATTGGACTTCGTTATGCTACTGATCTTTTTCATTTGTAATTTGGTATTTGAATATTTTTGGAACATTAGGCAGTTTTATCTTAATGAATTGATATACTGTTGGCATGATCGTTTTCATTTATATCACTGTGTTCTATATTAGCATGTTTAA
Source organism: Rutidosis leptorrhynchoides (assembly GCF_046630445.1). Taxonomy (NCBI): domain Eukaryota; kingdom Viridiplantae; phylum Streptophyta; class Magnoliopsida; order Asterales; family Asteraceae; genus Rutidosis; species Rutidosis leptorrhynchoides. The sequence continues at coordinate 439,886,095 of NC_092337.1, read as the reverse complement.
TCCATGAATAATTGTTGACTATTCAAAATATCCATAATCGGTCATGTTATGGGAATAACATGAATTAAGATTAATGTGAAGTTTTGGTTATATTCATTGATGATGAATACTGGAATGACCCAACCGAGATATCTCTACATGAATCGTAGTCAGTAGTGAATCTTTTAGTGATTATGTCCTTGTGTCCTTAGACTTGAGATGCACGTTGGTTTCGAAGGTGTGGAACATTCTACTTTAATATGGTTAAATGCTGTCCTGAATAAGGCTGTAATAAAGGCCATTATTGGGTACAATGTAAAGCTCGTGAGAGACACGTGTATGCAACATAGGATTTGTTCCTCCAAAATGTTTGGAGTTAGATACTTTTGAGCTCCTCGATGAATGAATAAGATATTTGTGTGGCCGCACCCAAATGTAATTAAGATGATACTTAATTAATTTGGTGATCTAATTCAGTTCTAAGATCGAGAAATAAAATTGTTAAATAAATGAGAATGACCGATGATCTATATCTCAAGTTTAACTAAAGTATCTGAAACAAAGGGACGAATGACATTTAACACTTACTATAAACAGTTCTGAGAAACTACCCTCACATGAATTTAGCGACAATGGCCTGTTGCTAGACGGTATCCATTGTTTGTATAGTTACTTGGTGTTGTGTCATGCACAAGTGGGAGTCTGTAGGATTAATGTGCAAGGTACAACATATAACTATGTGGCTAAATTCATTTGAGCTTTCGGGATCACACATATATACACCTAGACGTTAGAAATATATATATGATGTATATATATATTACTCAAGTAACGAAACAAGTTAAATATTTAATTATAAATTAATTAATATGAATTAATTATAATTAAATAAAAGTTTTAATGACTTGGTTAACAAGTTGAATTAATTGAAATTTGTATACTCCGTAATCTTTGTTTTAAAAAGAAATTACATTGTATGTTGGTTAAGTTCAAACTAATAGAGGCAAGGATCTCCACAAATTTATTTACATACACTTTGGAGTCGGTTGACTCATTGCAAAAATATTATATAATATTTTCCTTTTGATTTTGTGAAGAAATAGAACGATAAAAAAAATAAAAAAATGCTTTGTTTCTTTTCATTGCCGCACCAAAAATCAAACTCACAATTCTTTTTTATATTCGACGGTAGCAAGTATACGGAGTATTATAATATCATGGTTTTCCTTTGTGTTCTTGTAGAGAGTCACAAAACAAAGACATCAATATCTCGTTTTGATTCTTTTAGTAACACTGTACGGAGTAATATTATTTATTGTTTCACACAATTAATCAAATGTTGATTAATTTGTTATTTGGTTTTGGACTAGCATCCATTGACGTTGTCTGAAAGTGTAGTAGACTATCCAAAGAGACGGTCATACTTTTGATCGTAGGTTTCTCTTTCAAAAAGGCGGTTCGGTTATATCTTCCATGGACATCAATTCGCAAAGGTATATTACTAACTCACTTTGTGAATTTATTATTTTGACAATTATTAGTGATGTAACTGAATCTAATAGGACAGTTTAATCGTGTGAATGTTTATTAATTAAATGATTATTTAATTATGTGAATGTTTATAAAATAATAAAATATTATTATTTAACTATCCGCTGCGTTTATCAGATTTAAAAGTACACACGATTTTTCATCACTTGGTTAGGGTAATCAATAATATACATACATCACTCTAATTTGAAAAACATATAAATAGTTAATAAATAACTTAATAACTAGATTCGTTCATGATCGCTTCTAGTGACAAACATTGTGGTAAAATAAAAATAAAAGATTGATGCACAAATTGTCACGTATCGGTTTATTAGTATTCCACACTCATTTATTAATGGGTTAAAGCCAAAAATAAGCTACAAACTTACATAAATGTACCGATGTCGCCCACAAACTCATTTTCGTCTTACTGTCGCCTACAAACTTATAAAAAATGTGCTAATATAAACAAAATACTTTTTTTAACCGTCAACCAAAATGGTTGATACGTGGCTTCTAAGTAGTCATGACACGTCGGTGATACATCGAAACAGAACTGAAAGTATATGGGCGACATCGGAATACAACTGAAAGTATATGGGCGACATCGGTACATAAAACGAATAAAAAAAGTTAAATAATTAATTTTACCGGTTCAGCAGGTAACCGGTAACAAAATGTTAACATCAGCACATTTTTTATAAGTTTGTAGTCGACAGTAGGACGAAAATGAGTTTGTGGACGACATCGGTACATTTGTATAAGTTTGTAGCCTATTTTTAGCTTTAACCCTTTATTAATTCTTGATTTATATGTAGAATGAAGCACAGCGAGTGTATCAGCGTGTTCTTGGCCATGAAGTATCTGGGTACGTAAATTAACTAATTAATCAATATACAACGAAAACATGATAATTGTAGGTTTTCAAATTTGAGCGTGAAACTCACAAGATCTACATTCCTTTTTCTTATAGGGTGGTTGAAAGTGTCGGAGAAGGTGTGAAAGATATGAAGGCAGGGGATCATGTTGTTCCCATATTTAACGGCGAATGTGGAAACTGTGTGTTCTGTAAATCTGAAAAAAGTAATCTATGCAAAAACTTCAGGGTGGATCCACTTAAATCCGTCATGGTAAACGATGGGAAGACGCGATTTTGGACAAAACAAGGTGAACCGATTTACCATTTCCTCAACACGTCTACTTTCAGCGAGTACACAGTGGTTGACTCTGCTTGTGTGGTCAAGATTGACCAAAATGCATCACTTAAGACCATGACTTTACTCAGTTGTGGTGTGTCCACTGGTCTCGGAGCGGCATGGAACACGGCTAATGTACAAGCTGGATCCTCTGTTGCTGTTTTCGGTCTGGGAGCTGTTGGATTAGCGGTTGTTGAAGGTGCTCGATCTAGAGGAGCTTCTAGAATCATTGGGATGATATAAATTCCGAGAAGCTCGAACGAGGTCTATCAATGGGAGTCATTGATATCATTAACCCTTTGGAATTGAAAAAACCAGTGCATGAGGTTAGTACACATATATTAGCTCAATTGATTAGAAAAGTATGTACCTAGCCTTAAAAAAATGGTAGATATTTATATAGACTTAAAATTGGCATAAAGATTGGCCTGATGTCACATGTCACGTAACATTAATAAATCTATAAATCAGTTCACTTTTAGACAATTTCTTAGTTGACTGATGACATGGGATATGAGTCCAACTTTTTGGGCCCATCTATCGTTCAATTATGCTAAATGTGACATATACCTATGATGAAATGTATACCGAACCATTCCAAAATATATAACTTAGTGGTTGGAAATCTTTTTTTAAATGAGGTGTCCGATTCAAATCTCACTAGTATTCTAACGGTGGGAAATGGTATAATCCAACTACGTCACGTACATAAAAAAAATACACACCTTAACATGAGCTAGTATTTGTTTAACCGGTTATGTTATTTTATAATTACAGGAAATTAGGGATATCTTGGAAGGAGGAGTGGACTATAGTTTCGAGTGTGCCGGAAATTTGGATGTGCTCAGGGAGGCTTTCCTATCAACACATAAGGTTGAACTAAATGATGATACTAATTAACATAATATATGTCTTATGATCAACGGTGCTAATTAATATGTTTTTTACTACTACAGGGTTGGGGTTTGACAGTACTATTGGGAATACATCCGACTCCAAAAACGCTCCCGATTCATCCGATGGAAATGTTCGATGGTCGAAGAATTATTGGATCTGTTTTCGGGGACTTCAAAGGAAAATCACAGTTTCCTCACTTTGCTGAACAATGCATGTTTGGGGTAATGTATTACTCCGTATAAAGTTAACTTCACGCCTGCATATAATTAGTTGTTACAGTTCATATATACTTTTGTTTAATTTATGCATGAACATTAATCATGTTAATGGAGTATTATGTTACTAAATGTTTTGTAGGAGGTGAAACTGGATGTATTTATAACACATGAGCTTCCATTTAGTGAGATCAATCAAGCTTTTAAGTTACTTATGGATGGGAAATCACTAAGATGCATTTTACATCTCTAAATTATATTTATATTTATATTTATATTTCTTTCATTTAGTGAGATCAATCCAGCTTTCATGGGGATAACTTTTTTATTATTTCTTTCACTTAATTTCTAATGTAATGTAATTTGGTTTATGTAATTTTATAATCTTTGTAGACTTTCTATGAGGATCTTAAAATCAACCTAACACGACCTAGAGGCGGAATAACACTAGACGAGCAATAAATCGAATATCTAAGGGTCTTCGGGTTCGTACGAGTCAAACCAAGATTAAATCTTGATTAACACGAAGCCTAGAGTGATATTTTGTGGAATTTGGACGTAGGGACCGAGCTGCTGACGACTTAGGGTTGATATGATGCGTAACCTAACAACTAAGGCTTAAATCCGTTTATATACTGTCTGCAGTGACATTCGGCCGACTGACTCCATCAGTCGATCGACTGTCTGTTGAGTCGATCGAAGATCAACTTACACCGACCTGGACTGTCGGTCGACAGTGGTTGTAACACCCCCTTTTTTTTTTAAATCACAGATGCTTAATTAATTACTTAATTACAAACCATAGTTGTTACGTTAAACGACTAGTTACATATTTTCAAAAGTTAAAACATCATAGTTCGTCTTGTCAAACATATCGTCAGCCCGACTCCCGTCCCTACCAGCACTAAGATCCAAAACCTGCAAGGGAGGAGGTGAGGGGTTAGCACAAGGCTAAGTGAATGGAACTATCAAAAGGTCTATCATACAGTACCAACTTGTACTCTTATAACAACAACTTTATACAACCACATACAACAAACAACAACTGGCAACTATACTCCAACTAGAGGACCGTCGGCTTGTACGGGCACACGACCACTAGCTGATCAGACTAGAGTCTACCGATAATCCTTACTATTGAATCCCCAGTATAGTTATTCACACGCAGGTGATGCGTCGTTCAACACTATACTCAACAAACAGTAGCCAACTGGACCCAACCACAACTAAGTTGACCTCTCTTAGCTGAACCTAATAGATCAAGGTTCCAACAACAACAGCAACAACTTGTACACATGCAACCAGTCAACTACTACTACTACTACTACTACAAGCAACTAATACTACTAAAAGCATGGCAACTCTATCTGCGGTCAACTGTGCAACATAACTACTAAGCATGGCAATTAACAACAATATAAACATAGTAGCGCAACTTGCTGAAAGGACCCGTTCATATACATTATAAACGATTCACAATAGTTGATTACATCGCGAGGTATTTGACCTCTATATGATACATTTTACAAACATTGCATTCGTTTTTAAAAGACAAACTTTCTTTACAACGAAAGTTTACGGCATGCACACCATTTCATAATACATCCAACTATAATTGGCTTAATAATAATCTTGATGAACTCAATGACTCGAATGCAACGTCTTTCAAAATATGCCATGAATGACTCCAAGTAATATCCTTAAAATGAGCTAATGCACAGCGGAAGATTTCTTTAATACCTGAGAATAAACATGCTTTAAAGTGTCAACCAAAAGGTTGGTGAGTTCATAGGTTTATCATAACAATCATTTCAATATATTAATAGACCACAAGATTTCCGTTTATAAATATATGTACACTCGCAAGTGTATAAAAGTATTCTATAAGTTGTAGGCACCCGGTAACAAGCCTTAACGTTCATGTTTTACCCTCTGAAGTACACCAGATCAGGTGTGTTTAAAATAACCTCGAAGTACTAAAGCATCCCATAGTCAGGATGGGGTTTGTCAGGCCCAATAGATCTATCTTTAGGATTCGCGCCTACCGAACATAGACAAGTAGTTTAATGTTACCAAACTAAGGGTATATTTCTGGTTTAAACCCACGTAGAATTAGTTTTAGTACTTGTGCCTATTTCGTAAAACATTTATAAAAACAGCGCATGTATTCTCAGTCCCAAAAATATATATAAAAGGGAGCAAATGAAACTCACAATACTGTATTTCGTAGTAAAAATACATATAACGTCATTTAATAAGTGCAAGGTTGGCCTCGGATTCACGAACGTATCAATATTGAGATTCAATATTGCAGGAAGTACGTAGACGCAACGGAGATGATAAACACTAGATTGACCTCACGAGCATACCCATGAACCATACCCATCACCTCCATAGCTATAACCCATAATTTCCTGAGCTTCGACTCATTAAAAAAACTATTTTGAAATCACTCGGACAGCACTCCGTCGTAATATTTTATGTATACTAATAATATCTTGAAATAATACAGAGCAAATATATATATATATATATATATATATATATATATATATATATATATATATATATATATAAATCGATTGAGAAAGTTTAGAGAAATATATTTTCAAGTTTCTATGAAATAATGAAACCTATTGAATTCTATTTATAATAGATTTTTGAATTATTAAAGTGAATTATTAAAGTATGAATTATTAAAGTGAATTATTAAAGTATGAATTATTAAAGTAAATTATTAAAGTATGAATTATTAAAGTGAATTATTAAAGTGAATTATTAAAGTATGAATTATTAAAGTAAATTATTAAAGTATGAATTATTAAAGTAAATTATTAAAGTATGAATTATTAAAGTGATTTATTAAAGTTAAAGTAAAGTAAAGGTAAAGTTAAAGTATAGTAAAAGTATAAAAACTATGTATGTATAATACGCGTATAAATATATATAATATTAATTTAAATCGTTATATATATTTAATGAAATAAAATATAAATATCATTATATTTATTATACTGGTTAAGTAATGAGTTGTTAAAAGTGATTCTAGATATTTATAAAAGTTATATACGTTTTAATAATAAAGTTCTTTTTAAACTGAAAACATCTTTGTACGTTTGAAAATAGATTAATAGAATATTATGGAAACCAATTCTCCACTAACTTTTGTCTAACTTTCGTAAATGACACTTTTTTTTATTTATAAATAGCTTTACAAATTATTCTGAATATCGTTAAGAGGAATAGATTTTCTCAAATCATAGTGGACCTCTCAACAGAGACTTGTAATCATAATTCAATGTTTCTGATAATTCAATCATTTAATATATTTTTTTTATTTCATCGAAAATCATATTGAAACAAATACGTTCGTGTAAAGTATTATACGTTTAATACTTTATTAATATTCTTAAGTTATAATATATATATACATATACATATCTATTTATATATAACGGTTCATGAATCGTCGGAATTTGGTCGAGGTTATAATGAATGTATGAATACAGTTTAAAATTCTTGAGATTTAACTTAACAAACTTTGTTTATCGTGTCAGAATAATATAAAGATTAAAGTTTAAATTTGGTCGGAAATTTCCGGGTCGTCACAGTACCTACCCGTTAAAGAAATTTCGTCCCCGAAATTTGATAGAGGTCGTCATGACTAACAATGAGAATGTTATTATAACGATTATAGAGTTTTATCATGTTCAAGAAGAATGGATAAAATAATTCGATTACTCGAAGCGTTTGAGTGAAGTTATCGTAAATGAATGAAATAAGATAATAGTGATTCGTCGTATCTTTTGACGTCATCACGATTGATCTCCGAAAAGAAAATCTTTGTAATCTATATTGGATTTGATTATTCGGCGATTAAGGAAATTATAATCCTCTTCGAATTAATGCGATAATCCATTTTGATTTCTCTGTCAGATATTTCACTATAAATCCACCTCATTTGTTTTCTTACAACTCACACCTTCTCAACTCATATTTTAAAGTATTTGTCAATATGCTTCATCCAGTGCTGATTCTTGATATACTCCTCACTTTCATATCTGTCGCTCTTCTTTTTCATCTGTCTCCGGAAGAATCTATTTACTTTTACTATACTCTTGGTTTTATAGTGTTTTTAGTTCTCCCGTGTCTTTATATTGCTATATGCATTGATATATACGGTTTGTGATTTCTGGGTTGTTGTTGGGTTTTATATCTTCCCTTATATTTCAAAGTCCTTGCTTCTTCTATAATCATTGTCATTCACAGTTAATGCTCTCTTCTATTTGCTATGATTTATACTCCCATTTCTAGTTCGGAACTTTGTCCTTTCGTTTCTTCTTCTTGCGATTAAGCACCGCTTGTAATGGTCCAGAATTCGCAGATATAAATTTCGGAATGAACATTGTTAATGTTCTAGGAAGGAAATTGTAATGACACGATCTTGACTTGTCAAATTACCAGAATACCTCGGAAAAGGCCGAATCATCAAGAAATATTTTCTTGATATTTAGAGATCAAAGATAATACAAGAGTCGTGTAACATAGCACATAATGACGTTATGATCTGTGAATCATCATGTTCCATTTAGAAACTCAGCATGAATTACTGTAATATAATCACGTTGATCAAGTGTCATTATATTATACTAACTCATGCTTCAGCTCCCAACACTTCTTCAAGAATATTCCTATTTTAAACTCGAATGTTTCAGAATTTAGAAACTAAAATAGTTTCTTTTATGATATAATACAGATAGCGCGAAGAGGTAAATGATTTCAGATAAGAATAATTATAAAAATATCTTCAGAAGTATGGATGATATTTATAATGAAAGATACGATGATATCTTAGAATGTCTAATATCAGAGGATGATGAAGGATATTGTCCGCAGGGGTTTAGAGTCAGGAGCAAGGTATTCGTTAATGACTTCAGCAAGTACTGAATCATTTGGATTCTTTGAAGGCAGGTTCAGCCTTTATGATTTGTCCACAGCCTTTTTCATATTTTGCTCAATCTGTTTTCCAGTTCCAAAGCTTCTCTTTTTCTGAGCTTTGCCAATATACTATCCTTTATCATCCAACTTTTTACTGTTAAGGTCGTTTACAGTTTTTGCTGCTTCATCAGCATTTTTCAAAATTTCGAGAACTGGTTCGCAGTTTAGGGTGTTTTTCAGAAATTTCTCATTCAAAGAATGTAAGTCTTGGAGGTAGACGTTGTGTGTATATGTAATTGTTGATGTAGACATGCTGCGAGGTTTCAAAATACTGATTACTGATTCTCAATAATTGGTATGGCAATTCTTGTTATAAGGTACGAATGAGTATATGATAGGGTTTCGATGATTATAATGATTTTTTTTTTTGGAAAGTCAAAGATCAATGAAGTTGTTGGTAAGTTTATTGCTAATGTGGTGAATATAAATGATTCCCCGGTAACATTGGGGAAAGGGCAACGTATCTATCGAGGTTATAATAAGACTGTTTTGATTGAGAAGTCGAAGATGACTTGCTGGAGCTGTGACAAAACTGTCTATTTTGAAACGGAATTGAAAAGTTATTTTAGCTAGTAAATGCCAAAGGGTCTAACACGGATACGTGTCGAACTATGACTTGGGTTTTGAGAGTTTTTCAGGTGTATAACTGTGGGTAATATGTGGTTGGATCATCATCTCGATTGTTCCTTAGTTGAAGTGTCTTCAGGAATTTCGAAGGGTTTGAGCACATATTGTAATCGTTAATACATATGATGTTCTAACACAGTTTTGAAGTCAAAGTATAGCTTTGAAAGATATAGGAATCTAAGAGTGATGATACTGGTTATATTTCGAATTGAATTATGCGATTTCAAAATCAGAATATGTAATTGAATTTGAATGAGTATGATTGTTTTGATTTATATGAAAGAATGGATATTGTTGTGAAAGTAGGGAGTATAGTTGATGATTGCTGAATCATTTTCGAAAAATGTAATATATTAATTGTGAATTTATATATCTCTCGGGTATTACCTACCCGTTAAAAAAAAATTTCACAATTAATATTTTGTACAAAAGAAGTTTATTACAGTCTTTATGAAAATATATGTGTATATTTTCTTTAGATGTAATATAGATTTAATGAGTTAATATTAAATTAAACTCATTTGTTTTATGGTTAGAACTAGAATTGAGTAATCCCTAAAACTTTATAAATTACATAAGTATTTCTTCAATAATATTGAAATTATGAATCATTACTTTGTTATTTGTTGGTTTTCATGAAATTCTTGTGAACTTCGCAAGGTACGAATGATGTTATTTGAAAAGTTTCGAGTACATCGATGATGAAAGTGTAAAATCAAACATATATTCGAATAATACACTTGATTTATTATGAATTGGATTTTTTATTGAATTGAGACAGAGATTGTAATTAACGATGGTTAAGTTGCGGACGAAGGACGTACATCATTGCATATTTGTAATATGAATTAACTGAGTAGTTAAGATTCACACATAATAGCTTAGTACGGGAAGATTTATTATGGTTTAAAAATTTATACATATAAAATATACATATAAATCTTTCGATTGGAAATGAGTTAATACTTCATAACTCGTTGATACAATATATTTGTTGTTGATTCGTAATGATATCCACAATGATTCTTGAACTGACAGAGTTTGTGATGTTACAGGTGCTGTTGATTCTGACGATACTGACGGCACTGACTGTGTTGATGATGCTACGGTCATGTTGATGCTGTTGGTAAAACAATTCTAGCTTGTAAATCGTACACCATTTTCGATCAAAGTTTCTACTCTACCATCTCCGTTCACTCATCCGATTTACGGTCAGAATTAAATAATCTCTAAGATTTTGGAGATTACATAACTGCCGCAGAGATATCTCTTCAATGAAGTTTATGAATTAATACTTCATCGTTTGTTGTTGTTGATATTCCTGGATATTTACAGGGCGTATGACGTTGATGTTTGAGATACATATTGTGATGTTGCGGTGTGGGATGTGGATGTTGTTGTTGGTGGTGGTGATGGTACTGTTGGTGTTGCTGATGGTGGTACTGTTTATGCTGCTGGTGTTTGTAACCTTTGTACCATATTCTCCAAAGCCACTACCCGAGCGCGAAGCTCGTTGACTTCTTCTATTACACCGGGGTGATTGTCGGTTCGGACGAGCGGATAAATAAAATCTAGAATTTGGTGTAGTATGTAATCGTGACGAGATACTCTAGAAATAAGAGAGAAAATGGTGTTTCGGATAGGTTCGCCGGTAAGAGCTTCAGGTTCTTCGCCAAGAGGACAATGTGGTGGATGGAAGGGATCACCTTCTTCTTGTCTCCAATGATTAAGGAGGCTACGAACCCATCCCCAATTCATCCAGAATAAATGATGACTAATTGGTTGATCCATTCCGGTCACACTGCTTTCGGAACTTGAGTGGGATTCTATTTCGGAATCCGAGGGACTTGAACTAATGACGAATTCCATTTCGTACGATTGAATAAAGAATTTTTCGATATGAAATGATTTTCCGGCTATCGGGTGGTATGCTAATTATATAGAGCAAAAGGTTTCGTAGATTACGGAGGAATTTACGGAATATGTCAGGCAAAGTTTACAGTAACAGATACGCTAAGATATGAATTAGCAGATACGCTAAGATATGAATTTTGTCTATACACTATTCATGCAATCAATGCAATAAGATGTGTCTAGACTAAGAATGATAAGCAGGTAATTTCTGACAAGAATGATGAGCAAAACTTTTGAAATACAGACATGGTCGAAGTCCAGACTCACTAATGCATCCTAACGACTATCAGTTAGACACACTAATGCAGACCGGGTTCGCTAAGACCACCGCTCTGATACCAACTGAAAGGACCCGTTCATATACATTATAAACGATTCACAATAGTTGATTACATCGCGAGGTATTTGACCTCTATATGATACATTTTACAAACATTGCATTCGTTTTTAAAAGACAAAATTTCTTTACAACGAAAGTTGACGTCATGCACACCATTTCATAATACATCCAACTATAATTGGCTTAATAATAATCTTGATGAACTCAATGACTCGAATGCAACGTCTTTCAAAATATGTCATGAATGACTCCAAGTAATATCCTTAAAATGAGCTAATGCACAGCGGAAGATTTCTTTAATACCTGAGAATAAACATGCTTTAAAGTGTCAACCAAAAGGTTGGTGAGTTCATAGATTTATCATAACAATCATTTCAATATATTAATAGACCACAAGATTTCTGTTTATAAATATATGTATACTCGCAAGTGTATAAAAGTATTCTATAAGTTGTAGGCACCCGGTAACAAGCCTTAACGTTCATGTTTTACCCTCTGAAGTACACCAGATCAGGTGTGTTTAAAATAACCTCGAAGTACTAAAGCATCCCATAGTCAGGATGGGGTTTGTCAGGCCCAATAGATCTATCTTTAGGATTCGCGCCTACCGTACATAGACAAGTAGTTTAATGTTACCAAGCTAAGGGTATATTTCTGGTTTAAACCCACGTAGAATTAGTTTTAGTACTTGTGTCTATTTCGTAAAACATTTATAAAAACAGCGCATGTATTCTCAGTCCCAAAAATATATATAAAAGGGAGCAAATGAAACTCACAATACTGTATTTCGTAGTAAAAATACATATAACGTCATTTAATAAGTGCAAGGTTGGCCTCGGATTCACGAACTTATCAATATTGAGATTCAATATTGCAGGAAGTACGTAGACGCAACGGAGATGATAAACACTAGATTGACCTCACGAGCATACCCATGAACCATACCCATCACCTCCATAGCTATAACCCATAATTTTCTTAGCTTCGACTCATTAAAAAAACTATTTTGAAATCACTCGGACAGCACTCCATCGTAATATTTTATGTATACTAATAATATCTTGAAATAATACAGAGCAAATATATATATATATATATATATATATATATATATATATAAATCGATTGAGAGAGTTTAGAGAAATATATTTTCAAGTTTCTATGAAATAATGAAACCTATTGAATTCTATTTATAATAGATTTTTGAATTATTAAAGTGAATTATTAAAGTATGAATTATTAAAGTAAATTATTAAAGTATGAATTATTAAAGTGAATTATTAAAGTATGAATTATTAAAGTGATTTATTAAAGTTTGAATTATTAAAGTGAATTATTAAAGTATGAATTATTAAAGTGAATTATTAAAGTATGAATTATTAAAGTGAATTATTAAAGTTAAAGTAAAGTAAAAGTAAAGTAAAGGTAAAGTTAAAGTATAGTAAAAGTATAAAAACTATGTATGTATAATACGCATATAAATATATATAATATTAATTTAAATCGTTATATATATTTAATGAAATAAAATATAAATATCGTTATATTTATTATACTGGTTAAGTAATGAGTTGTCAAAAGTGATTCTAGATATTTATAAAAGTTATATACGTTTTAATAATAAAGTTCTTTTTAAACTGAAAACATCTTTGTACTTTTGAAAATAGATTAATAGAATATTATGGAAACCAATTCTCCACTAACTTTTGTCTAACTTTCGTAAATGACACTTTTTTTTATTTATAAATAACTTTACAAACTATTCTAAATATCGTTAAGAGGAATAGATTTTCTAAAATCATAGTGGACCTCTCAACAGAGACTTGTAATCATAATTCAATGTTTCTGATAATTCAGTCATTTAATATATTTTTTTTATTTCATCGAAAATCATATTGAAACAAATACGTTCGTGTAAAGTATTATACGTTTAATACTTTATTAATATTCTCAAGTTATAATATATATATATATATATATATATATATATATATATATATATATATATATATATATATATATATATATATATATATATATATATATAACGGTTCATGAATCGTCGGAATTTGGTCGAGGTTATAATGAATGTATGAACACAGTTTAAAATTCTTGAGATTTAACTTAACAAACTTTGCTTATCGTGTCGGAATAATATAAAGATTAAAGTTTAAATTTGGTCGGAAATTTCCGGGTCGTCACACTTGCTACTCTATACTACACCAGGAGATAATCGCACTCATTGATTACCAGCAACAGCTCAGTTATCTAACTCTGAGCTTCTTCCTTGTTCTTATCACCTGAGAATAGACATAACACGGTCAGTAATCATGTCTTGATAACAACCCGACAACAAGACAACAACATCAATACCAACACTTAATCACTTTACAACTAGTCTGCCAACCGTACGAGTAACACCATCACACGCACGTTTGAGAACACTCAATCGTGCGGTTGACAACTCATTTGTACGTTTGGTCTAGACCAAACATCCTACAGTGACTCACCTGATCCGTACGGTTCACCACACGAGTTACCAGTGACTCATACGAGTCACGTCTCAATCGTATGTATCATGACAATCAAAACATAAGTTCCCCAACACCACTCACTCGCACGTTTCACCACACGGTTGACTACCTCAACCGTACGAGTGAATGCTCACTCGTGCGAGTGTTGAAAAACAATAGAAAAAACTATTTAGACGGGTTTCAACCCAAAATGCACAACTTCAAACATTGATACATACCCTAAATCAATACATACAATTATACATTCACTATATGATAAGTTTACATCATAATTTCAATCAATAACGTCACTCAAATGCGTGCAAAGCAAGACATACAGGCTAAAACCCTTTTTTGACCAAAATAAATTTTGATCTAGCTTCTTAAAACCTTTTCATTGGAAAGTAGACCTTAAGACGATTCCAACGATAGTTTATTCATCGAAAATGAAGTTACGGTTTGAAAGTTATGCCCTTTTCAATTTTACCAAAAGCTGACCAGTGCTCAACCGCGTGGTTGAATCCTCAACCGTAGGGTTGAGCCCTCAACTTTCATGACCCGTCCTAATCCATTTGGACGAATAGATTACATTTGGTTACATTGCGAGGTACTTGATCTCTATATGATACATTTTACGAACATTGCATTCGTTTTTAAAAGACAAACTTTTATTACATCGACAGTTGACGACATGCATACCATTTCATAATATATCCAACTATAATTGAATTAGTAATAATTTTAATGAACTCGATGACTTGAATGCAACGTCTTTTGAAATATGTCATGAATGACTCCAAGTAATATCTCTAATATGAGCAAATGCACAGCGGATGATTTCTTTCATACCTGAGAATAAACATGCTTTCAAGTGTCAACCAAAAGGTTGGTGAGTTCATTAGTTTATCATAAACATTCATTTTCATCATTTTAATAGACCACAAGATTTCATATATTTAATTGTACACGTAACCCGAGTATAAAATAACACGCGTAACTCGCGAATTAAAAATCATTCATATGGTGAACGCTTGATAACCGACTTAACTTTAATGCATAGAATATCCCCAAATAGAACCTCTCGTCTGTATAATAATAATAATCTCGAAGTACTAAAGCATCCGTACCCCGGATGGGACTTGTCGAGGTCCATAGATCTATCTTTAGGATTCGCGTCGATTAGGGGCCATACCCGTTTCCTAATCATTAGGTTACCAAGCTAAAAGGGGTGATATTCAATATTCATAATCCAGCCATAGAATGTAGTTTTTGATCACTTGTGTCTAATTCGTAAAACATTAATAAAATCGGCGCATGTATTCTCAGTCCCAAAAATATATATAAAAAGGGAGTAATGAAACTCACAATACGATATTTTGTAGTAAAAATATGCATACTGTGATACTGAACAATGCAAGGTTCGCCTCGGATTCACGAACCTATATCATTGGTATGTATATATTAAAACGTATATTTGTAATCGAACAATTTATTATATCTTAATTTATATATTATATATTTAATTTGTGTTTATATTCAAAATGGTTATTATTTATATAGTTGTATTAATATATCCATACTTGTTTAATGTTATATTTAAAAAAATCGATAGTTTGCTATTTGTAAGTATTTATATAAATAATATTAGTAAATTTGATATATATAGTTATGTGAAATTTTAATATAATTATAGTATACGTAATAAGTATATTTTATGTACAAAATATTTATCTGCTTAAAAAGGTAGTTTTTTGAGATTAATAAAGATAATATTAATAATCATATTATTTAATAATAATACCTATTTTGATAATAATATTAATAATAACAATGATAATAATAATAATTATAATTGTAACTAGGGTTATGATAACGATAATAATAGTAATCCTAATCATAATAATTATAGTAATAATACAACTACTAGTAATAATAATTATAATAATAATAAAAATCATACTTGTACCTATAATCATAATAATACTTAAAATCATAATTTTACTAATAATCATAGTAATACTAGTAATGACGGTAATAATATCAATAATAATGTTAATAATATTAATAATATTAATAATATTAATAATATTAATAATAATATAATACCTATGTTTATAATAATCCATAAATTCTATTAATGATAGTAATAATCATGAACTTAACTCTAATAATAATAATTATTAACAATAACAATAATAATAATAATAATCATAGTAATAATAACAATAATAATAATAATAATAATAATAATAATAATAATAATAATAATAATGATAATTATTAAAAATGGAAACTACCTTCTCAAAAACAAATTCTGAAAAAATAGCCCACTGCAGGGCTCGAACCCTCGACCTCTCGAATACACTAAACACCCACAACCATCCGTCCATCTGTCTCATTTCCTGATTAACTTGGTACGCCAATTTATTTATACTACAATATTTTCTGTTTCCTTTTCTCCCTTCTTCTTCAATTAAAACCACCAAAGGTTCGAATCCTAATCGTGTTAGTTAATTCAAGGTTTAATTCACGTTTATGAAAATGAATCAAAACCACCAATTAGGATGGCCTTGCATTAACAGAAATAAATAAAAGAAATTTTTGACAAAACCGCTGTACACGACTACTATGAAACTCAAACATTAAATTCAAAATTTTGAACGTTTTAGCCCATGATTATAACATGAAAAAGATGTTAAATCATCATTAAAAACTTTCTCCATCATCAATTAAACTCAAAACATAACATTGAACTCGAATTTTACGATAAATAAAAGTTTGACTTTTAGAAAATAAACTTTGACTTCGTAAATTTGGATTCGTTAATGGAAATTGAAAGCTGTAATTTTACAGAAAGTTTTAGTAGACGATTCCTAACAATGCTACATTTACAGATTTTTAAATTAAATACGAATTTGAGTTTTTGATCAAATGAATCAAGAACAGAGACAGTCGACGTTTATATGAATTTTTTTTAATTAAAATTACCAATTAGAAGTGGATAGGGATTGTATAATTTTAGTATTAATGGAAACCTTCTAATGACTTGTTTACCAACTGGAATTGAATGGCTTATTAGCATAATTGAATCGACAGAAATTGTTCACTCAGTCAGAAGAAATAATAAAATAAATTTTGATTTGTACTGAGTTTTGTTTATTCCTGAGACAAATTGGGTTCGATTTATATTGATTGCTGGTAGAAAAACAAATTGGAGTACAGTTTGAAAGGTATGCGTAACTGAATTTAATCTGGATGAATAAATACGTAATTATTTCTAATAATTAATAACTTTAATAATCAAAATACTAATAATAATAATAATAGAATTAATGATAATAATATTAATATTATCAATTTATACTAATAAAATTGTTATTTATAATAATGATAATAACATTGATAATAATAATATGGTAATAATAATAAAGACAATGATAAAAGTAATAAAAATAATGATAATAATATTTTTATATGGAAATGGTAATTTTTAATAATGATAATAATAATTAATTATAATTTTACTCTTATTTATCTTAATAATGATATAACTGATGATAACAATAATATTAGAAATAATTATAACAATTTTAAATGTATGGACTTTTATATCTATATATTTTATATAGTGATACAAGTAGTACTGATATTAACATTAACATTAATATTAATATTAATAATAGCAATGAAATAATAATACTATTAGTATAACAACTACACTTATAATTAACCATCCAGGCCTAGCCTGGGTGTCCACCAGCACTTTCAGTGAAGGGGAGGTCTCGGGTTCAATCCTAAGGGGTGCTCGCATTTAATGACCAAACTGGAGAATGCCTTACCTGGTAGCGGTGGAGGGCTGGCTTGCCGTTTACCCGGGGTTTACCTGCGGTGGGGGGGCCAATGTGCTCTGGCCCATAGTGGGGTTCCTCGTAAAAAAAAAAAAAAAAAAAAAACTACACTTATAATTTAATATATTAGTATTACATATTATTGATTATGTAATATAATTTGTATAATATTTATTATATAATGACTTATATTGGGTATTAAATTTTTATATATTTTAGTATATATTTATATACATATATTACTAATTAAGTATAGATTCTTAAATATATTTTCAAACTACTATATATATAATAATGTTTTAAATAACAAACTTTATATATTATTTATATATATTAAAACTAATAAACTTAAAGTATAACATTGTACATTTAATATTTTGTTAACGTGGACATATCATGTTTGAAATCACTTATATTCAATATGCCTTATATATTCAAAATATCAAATTTTAGTTATTTTAAGTTATCTTTCATAACAACTAAACCACGTAATAGTTCATGAATATATATAATTTATTATGTAATTATTATTTACATATATAATTATCTATATATACATTTCTATTTACAATTTGAGGTTCGTGAATCATAGGAAATAGTCAAAGGTCAAATGATCTTATGATAATAGTTTAAAACTTTTGGGACTCAACTTTACAGACTTTGCTTATCGTGTCGAACCCATATACAGATTAGGTTTAAATTTAGTCAGAAATTTCTGGGTCGTCACAGTACCTACCCGTTAAAGAAATTCCGTCCCAAAATTTGGTTGGGATCGTCATGGTTGACAATAAGAATGTTTTCCTGACGAATATGAGCTGATAAATAGAGTTTTATTACTGTTGAGTAATATGGATAAGATAATTAATTAATCGAAGAGTACTAATAAAGCTATCACAAAAGAATGAAATAGAGAAATAGAGATTCGTCTTAATTTTTGATGTAATCATGGTTGAATTCCGGAATTCAAGGGATTTAGAGAAAATCTTGGTAATGAGATTTGATTCTTCGGTAATTAAGGAAATTGGATCTTCTTTGATTAAATGCGATAATTTGTTTTGATTTCTCTGTCAGATATTTCACTATAAATTCACCCTTATATTTCGGAGTCCCTGCTTCCGTCTTCGATAATCATTGTCATTCACAGTTAATGCTCTCTCTTATTTGCTACGATTTATACCCCCTTTCTATTTCGGAGCTTCATGCTTTTGTTTTTTTTTTCTTTTCGCAAGTAATGGTTCAGAATTCGTAGGTATGGAGTTTCGAATTATCATAATATACAAGGTAGAATGGAAAGGTAGTAGCACGATTTGATTTGTCAAATTACCATAATATCCAGAAAAGACCGAATCATCAAGAAGATATTTTCTTGATATTTTTGAGGTTAAATAGAATACAAGAGTCATGTAACATGGCACATGATGCTGTTATGATCTGTGAATCATCACGTTCCATTAGAAACTCAGCATGACTTACTGTAATATAATCACGTTGATCAAGTGTCATTATATTATACTAACTCATGCTTCAATTCCCAACACTACTTCAAAAACATTCATAATTCAAACTCGAAAGTTTACAGAATATAGAAACTAACAGTTTCTTATATGATGTAACACTGATAGCGCGGAGAGATAATCAATATCTGACGAGAATATTTATGAAGATATCTTTAGAAATATCGAAGATATTTATGATGATATTTTGGAATTTCTAAGATCGAAGGTTGATGAAGAAAGATTTTCCACAAGATTTAACATGACTTCGGAGCAAGATATTTGCTGAAGATTTCATTGGATTCAGAATTACCTGGATTCTTTGAATATAGAGTTTGGTCCTTGTATTTGTCCTCGGTCTCCTTCATGGTTAGCTCAATCCATTTTTCAATACCAAATTTTCTATCGAGCGTTCCCAACATTCCATTCTTTATTATCAAAATTTTGGCCGTTTAGACCATCTACAATTTTGCTGTTTCCTCTGCATTTAATGCTACCATATCTGAATCATCGGTTATCAATCCAAGGTGGTTTCAAGGGAATTGTGTTTTCAGATGATTTAACGATGATGGTAATATGGTGGAATATAAAAAGTTCCCCGGAAACAATAAAAGAGCACGCATATATATCAAAGTTATAATAACATTGTTTCGAACAAAAAGTTGAAGTTGACTTGCTGAAGCTGTGACAAAATTAGCTAATTTGAAAAAGAATTTCAGTGTTATTTTCGGTAATAACAATGCCAAAGGATCTAGCACAGATACGTGTTAAACGTTTACTTAGTTCCCGAGAGTTTTTCAGGTGCATAACTATATGCATCCATCTTTTCTTCCGTAGATGAAGTGCGGTTGGTTCATCCTCTCGATTGAGGTGTTTTCAAGAATCATGAAAGGTTTGAACGCAGATTGTAATCGTCAAGATACAAATGAGGTTTAAGATGAAATCAAGTGGCAAACTTGAAGAAATGTTTAGTTTCATATGTTATAATCAATATTTTAATTCATTCTAATTGTCCAATGTCATTAGTCCATAGTTAGGAGTCCACAATTAGTAGTTCAACAATTCATATATAGTTTAATATATAATATTCGAATTAATTATTATGTGTCGTGACCCGTTATATACATGTCTCAGACTCGATCACAACTCAAAGTATATATATTATTTAGAATCAACCTCAACCCTGTATAGCTAACTCAAGCATTACTGCAAATAGAGTGTCTATGGTTATTCCAAATAATATATACATATATATATATATACATATATATATATATATATATATATATATATATATATATATATATATATATATATATATATATATGTATATATATATATATGCGTCGATATGATATGTCAAAACCTAGTATACGTGTCCCGATATTTAAAGTGCGTAAAATAAATAACAGAAATTAAATGACGATAAATAAAATTGGGAGAATTTAAATTGTGATAAATAAATTGCGATAATTAAATTGCGATAAATAAATTGTGATAAATAAAATGTAATACGGAATTAATCAGTTAGCTAGGAACAGTTAGCTAGGAACAGTTAGTGTGGATTCTTATCAAAATTCTTCTCATAGTTAAATTGTTTGTTTCTAACAAATTTTATTTTTGCCCAATGTTTTTTTCATTATGCCACTTGTTGAATTCTGATAGGTCAAAATCCAAATATGAAATTGAATGAAAATGGTTATTCTGCGGTGAATGGATATGTATATCTGTGGGTGTAAGTAGGATAGTAAATGACTGTTGAATCATATTCGAAGAATGTACAGTGTAACTTACTAATGTGAAATCTAAATATTTCTCAGGTATTACCTACCCGTTAAAATATTTTCACCATTAATCATTTGTACAAAAGAATTTTTAATTATAATCTTTATGAAAATATACTTACATATATATTCTCTTCAGATGTAATCATGGATTTAATGAGTGATGTGCGTAGAGGTGTATACGAAATAGCTTATATTTTACTACAAAATACTATTAAATACGATACAATTTTACACAAGTTATTTATTTATTTATAGAGTGGATATACCTAAACCTTGCTACAACACTTATAGGCAGTGTACCTAATCGTACAGTAGTGTAGT
The DNA here is from genome assembly GCF_046630445.1 of Rutidosis leptorrhynchoides. NCBI lineage: Eukaryota > Viridiplantae > Streptophyta > Magnoliopsida > Asterales > Asteraceae > Rutidosis > Rutidosis leptorrhynchoides. Next base: position 439,864,434 of record NC_092337.1, on the reverse strand, counting down.
TTTTAGTAAGTCTGGTTCGTTCCACAGGGAGCTAGCCAAGTTTAACGCTATATTTTTTAAAAACTGTATTTGTAAATATATAAATATATATATAAGTAGTATTATTATTATAAAAGGGAGTTTTTACCGTTTAATGTCCGTTTTGTCGATTTAAAACTTAAGTCGCAGTTAAAACCTAATGTAAAATATTAAAAATAAATATAACTTAATTTTAAGCTTAAAGTAAATAACGATAATGAAATTGCGATAAATAAAAGTGCGATAAATAAAATGACGATAAATAAAATTGCGATAATTAAAAAGTACGATAATTAAAATGACAATAAATTAAAGTGTTATAATTAAAAGTGCAATTAAATATGAAATAAAGGAATTATGCTTATTTAAACTTCCGTAATCATGATATTTGACGTGTTGATTTTAGTTTATTACCATGGGTTAATTGTCCTTTGTCTTGAATTATTCAATATGTCCGTCTGGTTTTTGTCCATAACAGTCCATTAGTCATAAATATAAAGTGCGAGTGTCCTCGTCAAATTATCCTTATATTCGAAGTCAAATATTCCAACTAATTGGGGACTTAAACTATAATTACACCAATTTTCCTTGTATATCATTCACCCCTGTTTTAATAAGTCCATTGACTATTAATCCATTCCCGTATCCGGTTAAATGAACGATTATTAGTACTTCTAAATATCCCGCACATCGTGTCCGATCGAGTGTATGTGGTTATTTATAGGTACGTCCAATTGTAAATCTTTATATTAAATTAATAAACTATCATTTAATTAAAAAAATATAAAGCCCATTAATAACCCATAGTCTAATTTTCACAAGTGTCGTTCTTTTGTCCAAACCCCAATTATGGTACAAAGCCCAATTACCCCGTCTTAATATTTTAGCCCAACATCATGATTACTTCAATTTAAATAAGCATAATAATAACTTAGCTACGAGACATTAATTTAAAAAGATTGAACATAACTTACAATGATTAATAATAGCGTAGCGTTACATGGACAGAATTTCGACTTACACCCTTACAACATTCGATAACATACCCTTATTATTATTAAAATTAAAAGTAAAATTAAAATTAATATATATATATATATATATATATATATATATATATATATATATATATATATATATATATATATATATATATATATATATATATATATATTAAGTTGAGATAGAGAGATAGAGAAAAGATGTCTTAAGCTCGAGCACCAAACTGCTTTTTATAGGAATGTGGCCAGAAAAAGTTGTCCATGCAATCGCATGGAAATATAGCCTCCAGGCCATGCGATCGCATGAAGCAGGAATCCAGCTCACAAATCTTTGTTTGCTAGTTTGCCGACGGTTTTATATAATATATATATATATATATATATATATATATATATATATATATATATATATATATAATTTTAAGAATTAATTATATATTATATTATATTCATGTGCATAGTTGACTTGTAATTTTTAGTCCGTTGCGTCGAGCGTTGAGAGTTGACTCTGGTCCCGGTTCCGGATTTTCGAACGTCCTTGCTTACAATTTAATATCTTGTACTTTGCGTTTTGCGGCTCGTACTCTTGTAATTTTTAGACGTTTCTCATCAATAATTTGAACCACTTTGATTGTACTTTGTACTTTTTAGCTTTTTGGTCGTTTGCGTCTTCAAATCGTCGAATCGGTCTTTTGTCTTCACCTTTTATTATTTAAACGAATATCACTTGTAAATAGAACAATTGCAACTAAAAGCTTGTCTTTCTTGAGGGATAATGCTATGAAATATATGTTCATTTTTAGCATTATCAAATATTCCCACACTTGAGCGTTGCTTGTCCTCAAGCAATATAGTCTTGAAATAAAAATACTAGAATCACTTATTTATTCTTCACACTTTGTACATCAGTGATTTCTATATGGCGGTATGAACAATGATAGTAACGTTGTGGTTTACAGTCCCACATGACTATGAAAATTCAGATCCTTAAGGAAATTGGATCTTTATGAAAACATTTGATCTTTTGAAAATTCAATCTAGCTTTTACCCTAGATAAGTTTTTCGGAATAACCCTTCACCGGTATTCGCAAATTGTTTTTGTGGGTTTGGTAGGTTTCAGATTTAAAAATTTTAGCTCAAAACTTATGGTTTTGTGTCACCCACTTGTTAAACTACCGTCCGGTTGTAAAGGAAAGCGTTGAACAAGCAACTGTTAAGGCAATGTTCCGTGACGTGCTTTTAATTATGATCTATATCGTGTCGGATGCAATTACTATCCTTTATAGGAGCAATAGTAAAGCTCACCATATAGTTTTTTTGTCTGGCACAAGGTCCTGTCTTCGAACATGCTATGTAACTACCGTTTTTACGGTTGACACCCGATTTGGTTCAGGTGACCTAATAAATTCCAGGTGAATTCCTAGGATTTTACGTTCAATGGTAATGAACGCATTGAAAATGGATTTTCAGAAAACAAATCGGTTTATAATTTTGATCAAAATATTTTCTCGTTCAAGCTCGAGTTTAGATATCATCGAATTCCATGAGTTTGTAATTCTCAATCTTTAAAGTCAATCTCAAGGATTGAGTAATATCAGGCTTAAAAGCTGATTTTTGATCTTTAAGGAGATTATCCTTTCTGGGGATCTGATTCATTAGTCTTATCAAGCTAATTTGCACGGCACCCTCCCTATTTTACGAGACAGATCCTCTCATGGTTAGGATAAGTATGACCACATGGCGACCCTGTTTGATGCTGAGGTCCGTGGATTTCCAGCTGATTTTCGAGAAAACTTTTCAAGATTTTTCGTAGACTCTATAACTAGTCTGGACGACAACTTCCTGACCTAAATCAAGAAGCGCGTGTCTTTTTTGGAAGACTTTACTTCCTTTTAATGGTGGAATTGATTCATCGTGTAGATCCATCTTTCTTTCAAATATATTACAATTTACCGGGTAAAACGGTTAATTTTGTCCAAAACAAAAGTATCTTCAATTATTTATACAAAAATATGTGATATATGTTTTAAATAACTTGGTAAATTTTTCCCACACTTGGCTTTTATTTTCCTTTCTTTGCCTTTTTATTGTCCTCTATTCCATTTTAAATGAATTCTAACATTTTGAGTTGTTTCTCAATTTATGTCCTTTCCGAGGTAACAATCATTTCGGTGTTAACACCTAGTTTTATCGTTCATAAATATGTATAAATATGATTTTGAATTCATTTATTTGAAAATTTTAAAAATTTTTACTAGAATTGGGTAGTCAGTATATAAGACTAGGGCTGTTCTTTATTATCAGAGAGCACTAGATTCTAAAACAACTACTGCGTTACTAGTATTTTTAATGGTAACCAAGTGTTTAAGTCAAAAAATTTTAATATCCGAAAGAATTTAACCCCTTCCCACACTTAAGATCTTGCAATGCCCTCATTTACAAGAAATCAGTAACAATTTAAATTATTGAGGGTGATTAGCGTAGAAAAATGATTAAATTTTACCAAAGTTTCCAAATATATTGGCGTTTGTTTGTTGAATGATAAATGGTGCACATCATTTGTTCATTCCGTCTTGTTGTTACATCACATTTGTCTTTCGTTTTGTCGTCAAAATTAGTAGCTTTTGCTGAACTTAATGCCAGTCTTTGACAATGCGTTGTTTTACCCTGTTGTGTACAATTGACAATATACATACATACAAATAATAACATGCATGGTAATTTGAAATGGGACTTAATATCCCACTTTCAAATCAAATATGAAATATTAGTACAACATAATAAAAATATTAAACATTACATTAAAAGTATCACAATATAATATGTTTAAACATAAATAAATAAAAATAATAAAAAGATAAATACAAATTACCAACGGGAACTATATCAATCTGGATAGGGGTTCCAGTTCAAGTCGTCGGGCGGGTTCCATGGTTGGTTATAGGTGTACTGATAGGCCTGGTTAGGGTCGTAGAGAGTAAATGGTGGTCGCATATCGGGCAGGTGTGGAGGATAGTAAGCAGGTCGGGTCGGTACGTAGTGATCCTGAGGTGATAGCTGGTTCATGATCTGATGCTGATGATAGTGCCATCTATCATGCTGTCGTTGCCTAGAATGCTCGTACACATCCTGGGCGTGCCACTGCTCGTATCTGAAATGTCCCGTTCTTATTGATTAAAAACGTTCCATATTAATTGATTTCGTTGCGAGGTTTTGACCTCTATATGAGACGTTTTTCAAAGACTGCATTCATTTTTAAAACAAACCATAACCTTTATTTCATAAATAAAGGTTTAAAAAGCTTTACGTAGATTATCAAATAATGATAATCTAAAATATCCTGTTTACACACGACCATTACATAATGGTTTACAATACAAATATGTTACAACAAAATAAGTTTCTTGAATGCAGTTTTTACACAATATCATACAAGCATGGACTCCAAATCTCGTCCTTATTTAAGTATGCGACAGCGGAAGCTCTTAATAATCACCTGAGAATAAACATGCTTAAAACGTCAACAAAATTGTTGGTGAGTTATAGGTTTAACCTATATATATCAAATCATAATAATAGACCACAAGATTTCATATTTCAATACACATCCCATACATAGAGATAAAAATCATTCATATGGTGAACACTTGGTAACCGACATTAACAAGATGCATATATAAGAATATCCCCATCATTCCGGGACACCCTTCGGATATGATATAAATTTCGAAGTACTAAAGCATCCGGTACTTTGGATGGGGTTTGTTAGGCCCAATAGATCTATCTTTAGGATTCGCGTCAATTAGGGTGTCTGTTCCCTAATTCTTAGATTACCAGACTTAATAAAAAGGGGCATATTCGATTTCGATAATTCAACCATAGAATGTAGTTTCACGTACTTGTGTCTATTTTGTAAATCATTTATAAAACCTGCATGTATTCTCATCCCAAAAATATTAGATTTTAAAAGTGGGACTATAACTCACTTTCACATATTTTTACTTCGTCGAGAAGTAAGACTTGGCCACTGTTGATTCACGAACCTATAACAATATATACATGTATATTAAAGTATGTTCAAAATATATTTACAACACTTTTAATAGATTTTGATGTTTTAAGTTTATTAAGTCAGCTGTCTTCGTTAGTAACCTACAACTAGTTGTCCACAGTTAGATGTACAGAAATAAATCGATAAATATTATCTTGAATCAATCCACGACCCAGTGTATACGTATCTCAGTATTGATCACAACTCAAACTATATATATTATTTTGGAATCAACCTCAACCCTGTATAGCTAACTCCCACATTACTGCATATAGAGTGTCTATGGTTGTTCCAAAATATATTATATAGATGGGTCGACATGATAGGTCGAAACATTGTATACGTGTCTATGGTATCTCAAGATTACATAATATACAATACAAGTTGATTAAGTTATGGTTGGAATAGATTTGTTACCAATTTTCACGTAGCTAAAATGAGAAAAATTATCCAATCTTGTTTTACCCATAACTTCTTCATTTTAAATCCGTTTTGAGTGAATCAAATTGCTATGGTTTCATATTGAACTCTATTTTATGAATCTAAACAGAAAATGTATAGGTTTATAGTCGGAAAAATAAGTTACAAGTCATTTTTGTAAAGGTAGTCATTTCAGTCGAAAGAACGACGTCTAGATGACCATTTTAGAAAACATACTTCCGCTTTGAGTTTAACCATAATTTTTGGATATAGTTTCATGTTCATAATAAAAATCATTTTCTCAGAATAACAACTTTTAAATCAAAGTTTATCATAGTTTTTAATTAACTAACCCAAAACAGCCCGCGGTGTTACTACGACGGCGTAAATCCGGTTTTACAGTGTTTTTCGTGTTTCCAGGTTTTAAATCATTAAGTTAGCATATCATATAGATATAGAACATGTGTTTAGTTAATTTTAAAAGTCAAGTTATAAGGATTAACTTTTGTTTGCGAACAAGTTTAGAATTAACTAAACTATGTTCTAGTGATTACGAGTTTAGACCTTCGAATAAGATAGTTTTATATATATGAATCGAATGATGTTATGAACATCATTACTACCTCAAGTTTAGTAGGTAAACCTACTGGAAGTGAGAAGAAATGATCTAGCTTCAAAAGATCTTGGATGGCTTGAAAGTTCTTGAAGTAGGATCATGACACAAAAACAAGTTCAAGTAAGATTTTTACTCGAATTAAGATAGTTTATAGTTATAGAAATTGAATCAAAGTTTGAATATGAATATTACCTTGAATAAGAAAGATAACCTACTGTATATAACAAAGGTTTCTTGATCTTAGATGATTACTTGGAATGGATTAGAAAGCTTGGAAGTAAATTAGTAAACTTGAAGGGATTTTTGAAGTGTTCTTGAAGTGTTCTTCCTATGATGATTATAGCTTGATTCTTGAAGTGATTTTTGATGAAGATGATGATTAACTACTGGAAAAATACGTTCATAATAGTGTGTGTGTGTGTTGAGAGAGAATTAGAAAGAGAATTGGAAGTGAAATGGAGTGAATGATGAGTGGTAATTGGTGAGTGGTGAGTGGGGTTAAAAGGAGTTCTAGTTAGTTGACTAGCTCATGGTAGAAGTTAAAATTGATTAGTCATACATGACATAATCAAGAGTGGAATCCCATGCTAGTTCCTATTGGTATATACCCATAGTAAGTACGTTTTGAAGCTGTGTATAATACGGGTAAGAATACGACTAGAATTCTCGATGCAAGAAAAGAATGGGAAAGTAAATGTAACCATTTTCGTTAAGTATGAGTGTTTTGATATATGTCTTGAAGTCTTCCAAAAGTATTTTAATACATCTAAATACACTACATGTATATACATTTTAACTGAGTCGTTAAGTCATCGTTAGTCGTTACATGTAAGTGTTGTTTTGAAACCTTTAAGTTAACGATCTCAATTAATGTTGTTAACCCATTGTTTATTATATCTAATGAGATATTAAATTATTATATTATCATGATATTATGATATATTAATATATCTTAATATGATATATATACATTTAAATGTCGTTACAAAGATAATCGTTACATATATGTCTCGTTTCGAAATCCTTAAGTTAGTAGTCTTGTTTATATGTATATAACTCATTGTTAATATACTTATGGAGATACTTACTTATCATAATCTCATGTTAACCATATGTATATCCATATATATATCGTCATGTCATTTTTACAAGTTTTAACGCTCGTGAATCGCCGGTCAACTTGGGTGGTCAATTGTCTATATGAAACATATTTCAATTAATCAAGTCTTAACAAGTTTGATTGCTTAACATGTTGGAAACATTTAATCATGTAAATATTAATCTCAATTAATATATATAAACATGGAAAAGTTCGGGTCACTACAGTACCTACCCGTTAAATAAATTTCGTCCCGAAATTTTAAGCTGTTGAAGGTGTTGACGAATCTTCTGGAAATAGATGCGGGTATTTCTTCTTCATCTGATCTTCACGCTCCCAGGTGAACTTGGGTCCTCTACGAGCATTCCATCGAACCTTAACAATTGGTATCTTGTTTTGCTTAAGTCTTTTAACCTCACGATCCATTATTTCGACGGGTTCTTCGATGAATTGGAGTTTTTTGTTGATTTGGATTTCATCTAACGGAATAGTGAGATCTTCTTTAGCAAAACATTTCTTCAAATTCGAGACGTGGAAAGTGTTATGTACAGCCGCGAGTTGTTGAGGTAACTCAAGTCGGTAAGCTACTGGTCCAACACGATTAATAATCTTGAATGGTCCAATATACCTTGGATTTAATTTCCCTCGTTTACCAAATCGAACAACGCCTTTCCAAGGTGCAACTTTAAGCATGACCATCTCTCCGATTTCAAATTCTATATCTTTTCTTTTAATGTCAGCGTAGCTCTTTTGTCGAATTTGGGCAGTTTTCAACCGTTGTTGAATTTGGATGATCTTCTCGGTAGTTTCTTGTATAATCTCCGGACCCGTAATCTGTCTATCCCCTATTTCACTCCAACAAATCGAAGACCTGCACTTTCTACCATAAAGTGCTTCAAACGGCACCATCTCAATGCTTGAATGGTAGCTGTTGTTGTAGGAAAATTCTGCTAATGGTAGATGTCGATCCCAACTGTTTCCGAAATCAATAACACATGCTCGTAGCATGTCTTCAAGCGTTTGTATCGTCCTTTCGCTCTGCCCATCAGTTTGTGGATGATAGGCAGTACTCATGTCTAGACGAGTTCCTAATGCTTGCTGTAATGTCTGCCAGAATCTTGAAATAAATTTGCCATTCCTATCAGAGATAATAGAGATTGGTATTCCATGTCTGGAGACGACTTCCTTCAAATACAGTCGTGCTAACTTCTCCATCTTGTCATCTTCTCTTATTGGCAGGAAATGTGCTGATTTGGTGAGACGATCAACTCTTACCCAAATAGTATCAAAGCCACTTGCAGTCCTTGGCAATTTAGTGATGAAATCCATGGTAATGTTTTCCCATTTCCATTCCGGGATTTCGGGTTGTTGAAGTAGACCTGATGGTTTCTGATGTTCAGCTTTGACCTTAGAACACGTCAAACATTCTCCTACGTATTTAGCAACATCGGCTTTCATACCCAGCCACCAAAAATATTTCCTGAGATCCTTGTACATCTTCCCCGTTCCAGGATGTATTGAGTATCTGGTTTTATGAGCTTCTCTAAGTACCATTTCTCTCATATCTCCAAATTTTGGTACCCAAATCCTTTCAGCCCTATACCGGGTTCCGTCTTCCCGAATATTAAGATGCTGCTCCGATCCTTTAGGTATTTCATCCTTTAAATTTCCTTCTTTTAAAACTCCTTGTTGCGCCTCCTTTATTTGAGTAGTAAGGTTATTATGAATCATTATATTCATAGATTTTACTCGAATGGGTTCTCTGTCCTTCCTGCTCAAGGCATCGGCTACCACATTTTCCTTTCCCGGGTGGTAACGAATCTCAAAGTTGTAATCATTCAACAATTCAATCCACCTACGGTGCCTCATATTCAGTTGTTTCTGATTAAATATGTGTTGAAGACTTTTGTGGTCGGTATATATAATACTTTTGACCCCATATAAGTAGTGCCTCCAAGTCTTTAATGCAAAAAAACCGCGCCTAATTCCAAATCATGCGTCGTATAATTTTGTTCGTGAATCTTCAATTGTCTAGACGCATAAGCAATCACCTTCATTCGTTGCATTAATACACAACCGAGACCTTGCTTTGATGCATCACAATAAATCACAAAATCATCATTCCCTTCAGGCAATGACAATATAGGTGCCGTAGTTAGCTTTTTCTTCAATAACTGAAACACTTTCTCTTGTTCATCATTCCATTCAAATTTTTTCCCTTTATGCGTTAATGCAGTCAAGGGTTTTGCTATTCTGTAAAAGTCTTGGATGAACCTTCTGTAGTAACCAGCTAGTCCTAAAAACTGGCGTATGTGTTTCGGAGTTTTCGGGGTTTCCCACTTTTCAACAGTTTCTATCTTTGCCGGATCCACCTTAATACCTTCTTTGTTCACTATGTGACCGAGGAATTGAACTTCTTCCAACCAAAATGCACACTTTGAAAACTTAGCGTACAATTCTTTCTTCCTCAATACTTCTAACACTTTTCTCAAATGTTCACCGTGTTCTTGGTCATTCTTTGAGTAAATAAGTATGTCATCAATGAAAATAATGACAAACTTGTCAAGGTATGGTCCACACACTCGGTTCATAAGGTCCATGAACACAGCTGGTGCATTAGTTAAACCAAACGGCATGACCATAAACTCGTAATGACCGTAACGTGTTCTGAAAGCAGTCTTTGGAATATCATCTTCTTTCACCCGCATTTGATGATACCCGGAACGTAAGTCAATCTTTGAATAAACAGACGAGCCTTGTAGTTAATCAAATAAGTCGTTGATTCTCGGTAGTGAGTAGCGGTTCTTGATGGTAAGTTTGTTCAACTCTCGGTAGCCGATACACAACCTGAATGTACCATCTTTCTTCTTGACAAACAAAACAGGAGCTCCCCACGGTGATGTGCTTGGTCGAATGAAACCACGCTCTAAAAGTTCTTATAATTGGCTTTGCAGTTCTTTCATCTCGCTGGGTGTGAGTTGGTAAGGAGCACGAGCTATTGGTGCAGCTCCTGGTACAAGATCTATTTGAAATTCAACGGATCGATGTGGGGGTAATCCCGGTAATTCTTTCGGAAATACATCGGGAAATTATTTTGCGACGGGAACATCATTGATGCTCTTTTCTTCAGTTTGTACTTTCTCGACGTGTGCTAGAATAGCATAGCAACCTTTTCTTATTAGTTATTGTGCCTTTAAATTACTAATAAGATGTAGCTTCGTGTTGCCCTTTTCTCCGTACACCATTAAGGGTTTTCCTTTTTCTCGTATAATGTGAATTGCATTTTTGTAACAGACGATCTCTGCTTTCACTTCTTTCAACCAGTCCATACCGATTATCACATCAAAACTCCCTAACTCTACTGGTATCAAATCAATCTTAAATGTTTCGCTAACCAGTTTAATTTCTCGATTCCGACATATATTATCTGCTGAAATTAATTTACCATTTGCTAATTCGAGTAAAAATTTACTATCCAAAGGTGTCAATGGACAACTTAATTTAGCACAAAAATCTCTACTCATATAGCTTCTATCCGCACCCGAATCAAATAAAACATAAGCAGATTTATTGTCAATAAGAAACGTACCCGTAACAAGCTCCAGGTCTTCCTGTGCCTCTACCGCATTAATATTCAAAACTCTTCCGCGGCCTTGTCCATTCGTGTTCTCCTGGTTCGGGCAATTTCTAATAATGTGGCCCGGTTTTCCACATTTATAACAAACTACATTGGCATAACTTGCTCCGACACTACTTGCTCCGCCATTACTTGTTCCGACACCATTTGTTCCTTTCGTTCTATTAACCCCTGGTCCGTAGACATCACACTTCGCCACGCTATGACCATTTCTTTTACACTTGTTGCAAAATTTAGTGCAGAACCCCGAGTGATACTTTTCACACCTTTGGCATAGCTGCTTCTGATTGTTGTTATTGTTGCAGTTATTATTTTTGTTAAGATGATTGTTGTGGTTGCTGTTGTTGTTGTTGTTGTTGTTGTTGTTGGGCCGTTTGTTGTAGTTGCGATTGATGTTGCGATTGTTAGGATAGTTGTTGCGATTATTGTTATAATTGCTGTTGTTGTTGTATTGGTGATTCTTATCACCGTTTTCCTCCCACTTTCTTTTGACTTGCTTCACATTGGCCTCTTCAGCAGTCTGTTCTTTAATTCTTTCTTCAATCTGGTTCACTAGTTTGTGAGCCATTCTACATGCCTGTTGTATGGAGGCGGGCTCGTGTGAACTTATATCTTCTTGGATTCTTTCCGGTAATCCTTTCACAAACGCGTCGATCTTCTCTTCCTCATCTTCGAATGCTCCCGGACACAATAGGCACAATTTTGTGAATCGTCTTTCGTACGTTTTAATATCAAATCCTTGGGTTCGTAACCCTCTAAGTTCTGTCTTGAGCTTATTGACCTCGGTTCTGGGACGGTACTTCTCGTTCATCAAGTGCTTGAATACTGACCACGGTAGTGCGTACACATCGTCTTGTCCCACTTGCTCTAGATAGGTATTCCACCATGTTAACGCAGAACCTGTGAAGGTATGCGTAGCGTACTTCACTTTGTCCTCTTCAGTACACTTACTTATGGCAAACACCGATTCGACCTTCTCGGTCCACCGTTTCAATCCGATCGGTCCTTCGGTTCCATCAAATTCCAAAGGTTTGCAGGCAGTGAATTCTTTGTAGGTGCATCCTACACGATTTCCTGTACTGCTAGATCCAAGGTTATTGTTGGTATGTAGCGCAGCCTGTACTGCGGCTATGTTTGAAGCTAGAAAAGTACGGAATTCCTCTTCATTCATATTCACGGTGTGTCGAGTAGTCGGTGCCATTTCCTTCAAATTAGTCAAATGGAACAAGTTAATCATACAGAATATTAAGAGTAGTTAATAGTATTTCGTAGCATAATATGAACTCATTTATAAAAGCTTTTTCTTCATATTAGCATTTTATAAGTTTAAATTCGGGTAGTACCTACCCGTTAAGTTCATACTTAGTAGCTAATATACAATTCAACTACTACAATTCTATATGAAAAACTGATTATAATAATATTTCGCGTTCAAACTTTTATACAATATTTTACAAACTTACAATACCGCTTATTTTACATAAAGCATGAAATATAGCACACAATAACTTTGATACAAGATAGTTGTGAAGATAATTCTAGCTAGTACACAAGTCGTTCAGCAAAGGCAATAAAGACACGTAATTCATACGTCCAGAAACAAGTCATGCATTCTGGTTTTACTAGGACTACTTCCCATCCTTGGTCTTGTGGAACATAACCGTTATGGCCGTTGATAAGACAGCGTGTTGTAACGTCGTCAAAGGGACGAGGGTTACGTAATGTCCAACAGTCCCGTAACAATCTAAAAACCTCATTTCTTACCCCAATTACCGACTCCGTCACTTGTGGGAACGTTTTGTTTAATAGTTGTAGGCCGATGTTCTTGTTCTCACTTTGGTGAGAAGCGAACATTACTAATCCGTAAGCATAACATGCTTCTTTATGTTGCATGTTAGCCGCTTTTTCTAAATCACGAAGTCCAATATTCGGATATATTGAGTCAAAATAATTTCTTAACCCATTGCGTAAAATAGCATTTGGGTTCCCCGCAATATATGCGTCATAGTAAACACATCGTAACTTATGGATTTCCCAATGTGATATCCCCCATCTTTCGAGCGAAAGCCTTTTATAAACCAAGGCATTCTTGGAACGTTCTTCGAATGTCTTACAAACTGATCTCGCCTTAAATAGTTGTGCCGAAGAATTCTGACCGACTCTAGACAAGATTTCATCAATCATGTCTCCGGGTAGGTCTCTTAAAATATTGGGTTGTCTATCCATTTTGTGTTTTTATACTGTAAAATAGACAAGAGTTAGATTCATAAAAAAAAAAAATACTTATTAATACAAGCAATTTTTACATATATCATAAAGCATAAGCACACTATATTACATATATTACACCACACGAATACAACTATCTTATTCCGACTTGCTTGTTTCTTCTTCTTCAGTTTTGGTTCGTTTTGCCAAGTTTCTAGGGATATATGATGTTCCCCTAATACGAGCCGTCGTTATCCACATTGGTTTAGAAAAACCTGGTGGTTTAGAGGTTCCCGGGTCATTATTACAACTTAAGGACTTCGGGGGTTGACGATACATATAAAGTTCATCGGGGTTGGAATTAGATTTCTCTATTTTTATGCCCTTTCCCTTATTATTTTCTTTTGCCTTTTTAAATTCAGTTGGGGTAATTTCTATAACATCATCGGAATTCTCGTCGGAATCCGATTCATCGGAGAATTGGTAATCCTCCCAATATTTTGCTTCCTTGGCGGAAACACCATTGACCATAATTAACCTTGGTCGGTTGGTTGATGATTCTCTTTTACTTAACCGTTTTATTATTTCCCCCACCGGTTCTATTTCTTCTTCCGGTTCCGATTCTTCTTCCGGTTCCGACTCTTCTTCCGGTTCCTCTTCGGGAACTTGTGAATCAGTCCACGAATCATTCCAATTTACATTTGACTCTTCATTATTATTAGGTAAGTCAATGGGACTTGTTCTAGAGGTAGACATCTATCACATAATATCAAACACGTTAAGAGATTAATATATCACATAATATTCACATGTTAAAAATATATAGTTTCCAACAAAATTTGTTAAGCAATCATTTTTCAAGTAAACACGGTCGAAGTCCAGACTCACTAATGCATCCTAACAAACTCGATAAGACACACTAATGCAAAATTCTGGTTCTTTAAGACCAACGCTCGGATACCAACTGAAATGTCCCGTTCTTATTGATTAAAAACGTTCCATATTAATTGATTTCGTTGCGAGGTTTTGACCTCTATATGAGACGTTTTTCAAAGACTGCATTCATTTTTAAAACAAACCATAACCTTTATTTCATAAATAAAGGTTTAAAAAGCTTTACGTAGATTATCAAATAATGATAATCTAAAATATCCTGTTTACACACGACCATTACATAATGGTTTACAATACAAATATGTTACAACAAAATAAGTTTCTTGAATGCAGTTTTTACACAATATCATACAAGCATGGACTCCAAATCTCGTCCTTATTTAAGTATGCGACAGCGGAAGCTCTTAATAATCACCTGAGAATAAACATGCTTAAAACGTCAACAAAATTGTTGGTGAGTTATAGGTTTAACCTATATATATCAAATCATAATAATAGACCACAAGATTTCATATTTCAATACACATCCCATACATAGAGATAAAAATCATTCATATGGTGAACACCTGGTAACCGACATTAACAAGATGCATATATAAGAATATCCCCATCATTCCGGGACACCCTTCGGATATGATATAAATTTCGAAGTACTAAAGCATCCGGTACTTTGGATGGGGTTTGTTAGGCCCAATAGATCTATCTTTAGGATTCGCGTCAATTAGGGTGTCTGTTCCCTAATTCTTAGATTACCAGACTTAATAAAAAGGGGCATATTCGATTTCGATAATTCAACCATAGAATGTAGTTTCACGTACTTGTGTCTATTTTGTAAATCATTTATAAAACCTGCATGTATTCTCATCCCAAAAATATTAGATTTTAAAAGTGGGACTATAACTCACTTTCACAGATTTTTACTTCGTCGAGAAGTAAGACTTGGCCACTGTTGATTCACGAACCTATAACAATATATACATGTATATTAAAGTATGTTCAAAATATATTTACAACACTTTTAATATATTTTGATGTTTTAAGTTTATTAAGTCAGCTGTCTTCGTTAGTAACCTACAACTAGTTGTCCACAGTTAGATGTACAGAAATAAATCGATAAATATTATCTTGAATCAATCCATGACCCAGTGTATACGTATCTCAGTATTGATCACAACTCAAACTATATATATTATTTTGGAATCAACCTCAACCCTGTATAGCTAACTCCCACATTACTGCATATAGAGTGTCTATGGTTGTTCCAAAATATATTATATAGATGGGTCGACATGATAAGTCGAAACATTGTATACGTGTCTATGGTATCTCAAGATTACATAATATACAATACAAGTTGATTAAGTTATGGTTGGAATAGATTTGTTACCAATTTTCACGTAGCTAAAATGAGAAAAATTATCCAATCTTGTTTTACCCATAACTTCTTCATTTTAAATCCGTTTTGAGTGAATCAAATTGCTATGGTTTCATATTGAACTCTATTTTATGAATCTAAACAGAAAAAGTATAGGTTTATAGTCGGAAAAATAAGTTACAAGTCGTTTTTGTAAAGGTAGTCATTTCAGTCGAAAGAACGACGTCTAGATGACCATTTTAGAAAACATACTTCCGCTTTGAGTTTAACCATAATTTTTGGATATAGTTTCATGTTCATAATAAAAATTATTTTCTCAGAATAACAACTTTTAAATCAAAGTTTATCATAGTTTTTAATTAACTAACCCAAAACAGCCCGCGGTGTTACTACGACGGCGTAAATCCGGTTTTACGGTGTTTTTCGTGTTTCCAGGTTTTAAATCATTAAGTTAGCATATCATATAGATATAGAACATGTGTTTAGTTAATTTTAAAAGTCAATTTAGAAGGATTAACTTTTGTTTGCGAACAAGTTTAGAATTAACTAAACTATGTTCTAGTGATTACGAGTTTAGACCTTCGAATAAGATAGTTTTATATATATGAATCGAATGATGTTATGAACATCATTACTACCTCAAGTTTAGTAGGTAAACCTACTGGAAGTGAGAAGAAATGATCTAGCTTCAAAAGATCTTGGATGGCTTGAAAGTTCTTGAAGTAGGATCATGACACAAAAATAAGTTCAAGTAAGATTTTTACTCGAATTAAGATAGTTTATAGTTATAGAAATTGAATCAAAGTTTGAATATGAATATTACCTTGAATAAGAAAGATAACCTACTGTATATAACAAAGGTTTCTTGATCTTAGATGATTACTTGGAATGGATTAGAAAGCTTAGAAGTAAATTAGTAAACTTGAAGGGATTTTTGAAGTGTTCTTGAAGTGTTCTTCCTATGATGATTATAGCTTGATTCTTGAAATGATTTTTGATGAAGATGATGATTAATTACTGGAAAAATACGTTCATAATAGTGTGTGTGTGTGTGTGTGTTGAGAGAGAATTAGAAAGAGAATTGGAAGTGAAATGGAGTGAATGATGAGTGGTAATTGGTGAGTGGTGAGTGGGGTTAAAAGGAGTTCTAGTTAGTTGACTAGCTCATGGTAGAAGTTAAAATTGATTAGTCATACATGACATAATCAAGAGTGGAATCCCATGCTAGTTCCTATTGGTATATACCCATAGTAAGTACGTTTTGAAGCTGTGTATAATACGGGTAAGAATACGACTAGAATTCTCGATGCAAGAAAAGAATGGGAAAGTAACTGTAACCATTTTCGTTAAGTATGAGTGTTTTGATATATGTCTTGAAGTCTTCCAAAAGTATTTTAATACATCTAAATACACTACATGTATATACATTTTAACTGAGTCGTTAAGTCATCGTTAGTCGTTACATGTAAGTGTTGTTTTGAAACCTTTAAGTTAACGATCTCAATTAATGTTGTTAACCCATTGTTTATTATATCTAATGAGATGTTAAATTATTATATTATCATGATATTATGATATATTAATATATCTTAATATGATATATATACATTTAAATGTCGTTACAACGATAATCGTTACATATATGTCTCGTTTCAAAATCCTTAAGTTAGTAGTCTTGTTTATATGTATATAACTCATTGTTAATATACTTATGGAGATACTTACTTATCATAATCTCATGTTAACCATATGTATATCCATATATATATCGTCATGTCATTTTTACAAGTTTTAACGTTCGTGAATCGCCGGTCAACTTGGGTGGTCAATTGTCTATATGAAACATATTTCAATTAATCAAGTCTTAACAAGTTTGATTGCTTAACATGTTGGAAACATTTAATCATGTAAATATTAATCTCAATTAATATATATAAACATGGAAAAGTTCGGGTCACTACAGTATCGACTATGTCTATCCTGGTTTGTTATTTCTACCTCATCTATAAGCTGGTAGACGTCAGTCATAGCCTCCCTAATGACATCCCTAATGTCATCTGCTTCCTCTATTTCCTCATCTGAACCTCTCTCTACCTGAGGATGATTACCATCATATGGTATCGTCTGATTGTGTCTGCTCTTTAATACCTTAGCACCGTGATAGACCTTCAATCCTAAAGTATCATCATGTTCCCTACATACCAAAAGTGGACCCCCTTGATCCCTATCTACTCCCAAATACTCTCCAATGAGAGTAACAAAAATACCTCCTCCTATTATTCCCCCGTCCTGTATTCCTGCTACCACTTTGGATAGATAAAAACCAACACAGTAGGGGATATTAACAAAGCTTCTAGTGTTTCGAATACACTTAAGGTAAAATAAGTCGTGTAAGGTCATCTTCTCCTTGTTTTTACCTCTTTGTGTAATCGAATTAGCTAAAAATCTATGTATAATACGTAGCTCTGCTTTGTTAATATCTAAGTAGGAGTGTCTTCCTCCTAGCGAAAAAACATTATAATCTGACATACGCCTCCAGACGGTGTTTGCGTCAAAATTCCTATCTACCCGCTCCCCATGATAAATCAAATTTGTACAATCGGGTAGTAGTAATTCACCAGGAGTGTAAATCAGTAAAGCCCTGGCCATGTTCAGCATGGACATCCTGTACATCCTACGGCCAATTATAAATCTAAGAAAACTTCTATCATCTAACCTATCAACATCCGCATTAAGTGAAATAGTCCTCATAAGCTCAACATACCATTCCTTATATACAGGCCTACGAATGGTGAATAAACGTTCCCAATCGGGAAAAGAAGAGCTGCCATACCTTTGGATCAGATGCAGTCTAACTGAGTTAACTAGGTGGACCCTTTCCAAAGGCTCCCAATCAATTACCCTCGGCACTTCTACATTTTTCGTTACTAGTTTAAATTTGTTACTTTGGTACGTCAGGTAATCTCTCCAACTTTGATCAAATCTCAAATTGGGATGCAACTGTTCTTCATGAATCGTTGGGTGTGCTACTATCAGATGAATCGAAAAAATTACATAGGCATTAATATATTCTTATTGTGGATCATAATATGGTACGTGTTGATCAGGTTGTTGTTGTTCCTGTTGTTGCTCCGGTTCATATTGCATTTCCGGTTCAGGTTCTGGAGCAGGTTGCCTAGATGATGATGATGCACCATCAGTATCGGTAAATCTCTGTAAAACACATTAAACATAAAATTTGTGCATCCAAATATGCATTAGTGTTAGCAAAATAACAACTTGAAACAATTACAATAACATGTTCAATCAAAATTAAACTTATACACATTTTCACAATTTTCACAATTCTACACTTTTTCAAATAAGCATATATGAAAATGTTTACAAAGTTCATAAGCATTCAACTCAAATAACATGTTAAAACAACCATTACTAGCAATTAAACAAGTTTCAAATGGTATTTACATCAATTTAATCAAGTTCATGAATTTTAGACCTAAAAAGTCTACTTTAATTCTCAAAAATCATGTTTAGGATCAAAGTTTGGGTTATTTAGCTACCTAAACATGTTACACTACTTAATTTAGCAATAATTCATGACAAAAATTGGCCATAACCTGTTTATATCAAAAAGCCCCAAATTGCTCAAGAACACAAACCCTAGATTCTTAAAAATTTTGAAGTTTTTGGCTTCAAATCTTGTTAAATAGCATCAATCTAGGTTATACATGCATAAAATACTAACAATTTAACTCTAATTACACTAGAAATTAACAAAATCAAATTAGGTAAATTATAGCTCAAGAACACTAAAAATCAAATTTAAAGAGGTTTAGGGGTGTAATTATTACCTTCTTTGAAAAACTTCTGAACAATTTCATGATTAGAGCGGATTATAGCAAGAAATATGGTGAATTTTGGTGAAAAATTGCGAATTTTTGAGAAGTTTTTGGGTTATTTTCGGTTGTGTATGTGTGTGGAGTGAGGAAGAACAGACTGCTCGCTGAGTATTTGTTTCTGGCCAGATTTCTCTCTCCATGTGATCGCATGGGGTCTGATATATATATATATATATATATATATATATATATATATATATATATATATATATATATATATATATATATATATATATATATATATATATTTAAATAAAAACCTTGTACTAATTAAAACAAATTAATAATTAATTTTAAAATTTTGTTTCTTTTATGAATGAGGGCGTTTCGGATCGTTGTCCTAGTCCGTCCCACGACAAAGTTTTAAAATTTGTTACTTTTTAAGCGTCGTTTTAAAAGCAAAGATTTTTGGGTTTTTTTAATGTTTTTGGCATACTTTAATTCAATAAGATTAAAAATAATGATAATAAAATTTCTCGTCCCGCCCTCGGGTAAAGCAATTTCGGTTCAACGACCTAGTTTTTAACTCACGACGAATTTTTAAATATCAAAATTTTAACTTAATGAAATAAAGTAAATTTTTGTTTTTAAATTCACGATAAACTTATATTATATTTTTGTTTTTATACATACAAACTTATATTAAAAATATTATTTTTTCAAATATTTACAAACTTAAATATATTGATTTTAAAAAGTTTACAATATTAATTTAATATTTATATATTAATTTTTAAAACAAAGTAAAAATAAAAATTAAAAATCTTTTTGGTCTTTTATCCCACTTTAATCAATCAAATATTATCAAAAATATACGCCCCTCTTTTCGGTAAAGTAATTTCGGCTATATTACATAATTTTACTCCTGACGAATTTCTGAAATATTTTGGGTTGATTGATTAAAGATATTTATACCTTAAGAATAAACAGTAAATTTCGCAGTGATGTAATAAATTTTTGTATGATATCAATAATTTCGGTTACGCATACCTAATTTTATTGAATACCAATTTAATACTTTATAACGAACGATTCAGCGTTTATTATCAAAAGGTTAAAAGCAATAAAAATAAAAATAAAAACTGTACATACTTACCTATGAGAAAGAATTCTCATAGACCTGCTTTAGCCGACTCATAGGAGAGTCGTGTGATTTGATTTTCCATAGCTACGTAAGCATAACCTTGATTCTTCAATATCTTTTCTTCTAAACATATAAACGGTCCTTCTTTGCATAGAGTAACAAATTCGGTATTTGAATATATTTGATTATTTGAACATTTACCTTCGTGTGACCATTTTTCGCATTTATAACTTCTTTCAAGGTGCCGTGCTCTTCTTTTTGTTGCGAAATTTGATTTTCCTTTACCAAAATGTATCTTATGATGATCTTTTCTGAGTTCTTTCCTTACTTCGTCACATCTGCTTCTTATTACTGACACCAGGTCACTCGGGAGTGTGTCATTATTACGTTCAGTAATCAAAGCATGTAGCATTAGACCATGGTTTAGATCAAAGGAATTCTTCATCTCGTAAAACCTAAAAAAAATAAAAATTCAAAATGGGGGGAGAAGACTAGTTCTTTAGGGTCTACTAGGGAAAGACCATTCGGATTCCATTCTCGAGAACTTACACGAAAACAGAATATCTAACTCTAACAGAAATATATATTACCCTAAAAAGATTCGAAACTTCCCACATTTAGTTAGCTGTGGTATCGAAATTGTGATTAACTTCATCTTCAACTTTCATTGGATTATCTATGTAATGTTTAACTCTGTGACCATTAACCTTAAATTCAATCCCATTTGAATTTATTAATTCTACTGTTCCGTACGGGAAAATTCTTTTAACTATGAATGGTCCAGACCATCTTGATTTCAATTTTTCAGGAAATAGCTTGAATCGTGAATTGAAAAGAAGAACTCTATCTCCTTTTTTAAATTCTTTTAAACTTCTGATTCTTTTATCATGCCATTTCTTCGTTCTTTCTTTATAGATTAACGAATTTTCATATGCTTCATGTCTTAATTCTTCTAATTCGTTTAGCTGACTTAACCGTAGACGTCCGGCTTCATGTAAATCAAGATTACATGTCTTCAAAGCCCAAAATGCTTTGTGTTCAATTTCTACTGGAAGGTGACATGCTTTTTCGTAAACGAGTCTGAAAGGTGTGGTTCCAATTGGAGTTTTGTAGGCAGTTCTAAAAGCCCAGAGTGCATCCTCCAATTTCATGGACCATTCATTCGGATTTGATCCTACAGTTTTCTCTATAATACGTTTTAATGCTCGGTTGGTATTTTCAACTTGTCCACTTGTTTGTGGATGATAAGCGGTTGAGATTTTATGAGTTACTCCATATCTTTTGAGAACTTTCTCAAGTTGATTATTACAAAAATGAGTACCCCGATCACTTATTAAAGCTTTCGGTGTTCCGAACCTTGCAAAAAGACGTTTTAAAAAGTTGACTACAACTCGTGCATCGTTAGTTGGGAGAGCTTGTGCTTCCGCCCATTTAGATACATAATCAATGGCAACGAGAATGTAGAGATTATTATGAGATTTTTGAAATGGACCAATAAAGTCAATATCCCAAACGTCAAATACTTCACATACTTGAATGACATTTTGTGGCATTTCATCACGTTGACTTATTTTTTCGGCCCTTTGACAAGCATCACAGGATTTGCAAAGAAGGTGTGCGTCTTTGAAAATTGTAGGCCAATAGAATCCAGTATCATAAACTTTTCTTGCTGTGAGTTGAGGCCCATAATGCCCTCCTGTTGGTCCTGTGTGACAATGGTTTAAGATTTGACTAGCTTCATCCCCGAATACACATCGGCGTATTATTCCATCGGGACAACTTTTAAACAAATGTGGATCTTCCCAGAAATAGTGTTTTATATCACTAAAGAATTTCTTTCGTTTTTGGTACGACAATCCTTTTTCAAGAAATATACATACTAAGTAGTTTTCATAGTCTGCAAACCATGGAATTTCACTATAATTTATCTTCAAAAGATATTCATCAGGAAAGTTATCTTGTATGGCCGATTCATTTAGAACTTCTAATTCAGGATTTTCAAGACGAGAAAGATGATCAGCTGCGAGATTTTCTGCTCCCTTTTTGTCTCGAATTTCAATATCGAATTCTTGTAAGAGTAAGATCCAACGGATTAATCTTAGTTTGGCATCTTGTTTCGAAAATAGATATCTTAGAGCAGAATGGTCGGTATAGACCACCGTTTTAGCTAGAACGAGATATGAACGAAATTTATCAAAAGCAAAGACAATAGCAAGGAGTTCTTTTTCAGTAGTTGTGTAATTCGTTTGTGCTCCTTGTAATGTCTTACTAGCATAATAAATAGGTTGAAATCTTTTTTCAATCCTTTGTCCTAAAACGGCTCCCATTGCAAAATCACTTGCATCGCACATGAGTTCAAATGGTAAATTTCAATTTGGAGTTATCACGATTGGCGCATTAGTAAGTTTTTCTTTAAGAATATTAAAAGATTTGATGCATTCATCCAAAAAGATGAATGGAGCATCTTTTTCTAGGAGTTTATTCATAGGAGTGGCAATTTTAGAAAAATCTTTTATGAAACGTCGGTAAAAACAGGCATGCCCTAGAAAACTCCTAACTCCTCTAACATTGGTGGGATGTGGAAGTTTAGCAATTACATCTACTTTAGCTCTATTCACTTCAATTCCTTCCTTTGAAATTTTATGACCAAGAACGATGCCTTCTTTAACCATGAAATGGCATTTCTCCCAATTAAGAACTAGATTTGATTGTTCGCATCTAATAAGCATTCGTTCAATATTAACTAGACATGATTCAAATGTATCACCGAAGACTGAAAAATCATCCATGAAAATTTCCATGCATTCTTCTATCATGTCGTGAAAAATTGCCATCATGCACCTTTGAAAGGTTGCAGGGGCGTTGCAAAGTCCAAATGGCATGCGTTTGTAAGCAAAAGTACCATAAGGGCACGTGAATGTGGTTTTCTCTTGATCCTCGGGTGCTATTAGAATTTGAAAGTATCCGGAAAAACCATCAAGGAAATAATAGTAACTATTTCCGGCTAATCTTTCCAACATTTGATCAATGAAAGGTAAGGGAAAGTGATCTTTTCTGGTGGCGTCATTTAATTTTCTATAATCAATACAAACACGCCATCCTGTTACAGTCCTAGTAGGAATAAGCTCATTTTTTTCATTTGTGATGACAGTCATGCCACCCTTCTTAGGTACGCATTGAACTGGGCTTACCCATGGACTATCAGAGATTGGATAAATTAAACCTGCATCAAGCAGTTTAATAATTTCTTTCTTAACAACATCTTGCATATTAGGATTTAGTCTTCGTTGGCGTTGCACATACGTTTTATGACCTTCTTCCATAAGGATTTTATGTGTGCAATACGAAGGACTTATGCCTTTAATGTCATGAATTTTCCATGCAATAGCTGGTTTATGAGCTTTTAGCACAGAAATGAGTTGAGATTTTTCATTTTCAGTAAGAGAAGACGATATTATTACAGGTAATTCAGATTCACCATGTAAATAAGCATATTCCAAATGGTTTGGAAGTGGCTTTAACTCTAATGTCGGTGGTTCTTCTATCGATGATTTATTTCGATATCTGTCTTCTTCTTTTAGCATTTTAATTTCTTCTGTTGTAGGTTCATATCCATTAGCCATAAGTGTAGCTAACATTTCAGCTTCATTAATTGGTTCAGTTCCTTCTCCTAAAGAACATTCTCCTGTTCCTTGTAATTCTGGAAATTCTTCTAACAATTCTGCATGTGAATCTATAGTTTGAATATAATAACATGTATCATCTGCAGATTGTGGTTGTTGCATGGCTCTATCAACTGAAAAGGTAACACTCTCGTCCTCTATACTTAGGGTCAGTTTCTTACCGAACACGTCTATTATTGCTTTAGCCGTGTTTAAGAATGGTCTTCCTAATATGAAAGGAACTCGAGAATCTTCTTCCATGTCCAGAATAACAAAATCTACTGGAAATACTAAAGTACCAACTTTAACTAGCATGTTCTCCATTATCCCTTTAGGATATTTTACTGATCGATCTGCTAGTTGTATGCTTATTCGTGTTAGTTTCAATTCTCCAAGGTCTAGTTTAGTGTATAGTGAATACAGCATTAGATTTATACTAGCACCTAAGTCTGCCAATGCTTCTATTGAACTAAGACTACCCAGAAAACATGGAATCGTGAAACTTCATGGATCTGATAATTTTTCTAGTATCTTATTCAACAGCACTGCAGAACAATTAGCATTCATAGTAACAGCCGAGAGTTCTTCCATTTTCTTTCTGTTTGTGATTAGATCTTTCAAGAATTTAGCATATCTAGGCATTCCTGAAATTACATCAATGAAAGGAAGATTTACATTTATTTGTTTAAACATATCCAAGAATTTGAATTGCTAGGCTTCAAGTCTCTCTTTTCTCATTTTACTCGGGTAAGGAAGTGGTGGTTAGTATGGTTTAACATAAGTTTTAGCCTTAACTATGTTATCTTTATTAACCTTTTCAACTACCGGTTCTGTTTCTTTATCTTGTTCAGATTGTGGTTCTTGTGGAGTAGGAATAGCGTCATCAGAAATTACAGGCATTTCAGGTGGTTTAAGTGTAATACCACTTCTTGTGGTAATGGCTTTAGCTGTTTCATTCCGGGGGTTAGCATTTGTATCGCTAGGTAGACTTCCCGGTTTTCTTTCACCTATCAACCTTGCTAGGTTGCTTACTTCTTGTTCCAGATTTTGAATAGAAGCTTGTTGATTTCTAAATGCTTGAGCATTTTGTTCATTGGTTTGTTTTTGAGATGTGAAAAACTGCGTTTGAGATTCAACTAGCTTCGACATCATGTCTTCTAAATTTGGCTTTTTATCATCTGTTTGTGGTGGTTTGTTTTGAAAAATAGGTCTTTGCTGATTGTAAGTATTATTAGATACTTGTTGATTGCTTGGACCTTGTTGGTTGTTGTATGGAACATTTCGGTTACAATTCTAGTTTTGATTGTAGATTGGTCTTGGCGGTTGATAATTATTCTGATAATTATTTCCAGGCCTTTGGTTCATGTATGAAACATTCTCTCTTTGTTCCATTGTTTGTTCAATACTGAGACAATTTTTTCAAATGTGGTCCTCCACACTGCTCACAACTAATTCTTATTGAGTGAATATCTTTAGTCATCTTTTCCATTCGTCTCTCGACAGCATCTATCTTTGCGAAAATGGAATCAAAGTCATGGCTAGAATCGGCTCTAACTACTTTAGATGATCTAACAATATCTTTTTCTTGGTGCCACTCATGTGAGTGGGAAGCAGTGTTATCAATAATTTTGTAAGCGTCAGTTGCGGTTTTCTTCATAATGGAACCACCAGCTGCTATATCGATGTCTTTTCTTGTAGTGATGTCGCATCCTTGGTAGAATATTTATACTATTTGATAAGTGTCTAAACCATGTTGCGGACATCCTCTTAATAACTTTCCAAATCTTGTCCACGCTTCATATAGAGTTTCGTTTGGCTTTTGTGTGAATGTAACAATTTCTCCTTGAATTCTCACAGCTTTAGATGCCGGAAAGAATTATTTAAGAAATTTTTCAACTAAAACATCTCATGTATCAATCGCCCCTTCAGGTAACGATTCTAACCAATCTTTGACTTCTCCCTTTAAAGTCTAGGGAAATAACATGAGATAGATCTGTTCATCCTCCACTTCTCTAATTTTAAATAGAGTACAGATTCTATTAAAGGTAAGAAGATGTTCGTTTGGATCTTCCTTCGGTGCACCACTAAATTGGCATTGATTAGTTACCATGTGTAGGATTTTTCCTTTGATTTCATAATCTGGCGCATTAATGTCTGGTTGAGTAATTACATGACCTTGGCCAGTGCGTTTAGCTCTCATTCGGTGTTCCATACTTAGAGGTTCCAGATTTTTCATGATTGAATTTGTTGAATCTGAATCACTAGAGGATTCTGATTTAATGGTTTGTTCCTCGACAATCTCTGTTTGAATGATTGGTGGTTTCGGAGGAAAGATTAATGGTTCAGGATCTCTGAATTGTCCCTGAATATCCTCCGGATTCTCAATTGTGAGGTCAGGTTCAAAAAAT
The DNA here is from genome assembly GCF_046630445.1 of Rutidosis leptorrhynchoides. Classification (NCBI taxonomy): domain Eukaryota; kingdom Viridiplantae; phylum Streptophyta; class Magnoliopsida; order Asterales; family Asteraceae; genus Rutidosis; species Rutidosis leptorrhynchoides. The sequence continues at coordinate 439,838,062 of NC_092337.1, read as the reverse complement.
GGATTATTGGAAATTTGAATTGGAGTACTTGGTCGACTGGATGACGATTCTAAAGAAAAATCAACGGCGACAATATTGGCTAGATGTCTTGATCGAGTTACAGGTGGTGAATGTATAAAAGGCGGTGAACGTTTTGCTCAGTGCATTCACTGAATATCCTATTAGTTATAAAAGATAAAAATTATATAAGTTATCAAATTAATAGACTTTTCCGATTTTGCCCACGTTTCGAATAGCCAATAGATGCAGCAGGTAGCCAGGACCCTTTAAATCGGAAGCCCACAACTCGCCACTAGCAAATCCAACTATTACTACGAACCAGAAAATTTTGGATGTCTATCAATTTAACCTCTTAAAATAGTTTTTCGTTGAAGTTTTAAAGAGATTTTAGAGATGAAATAGAAAATTCTATGTCCTAAAAACTAGAGCGTCGAGAAATAAGAAAGAAAAAGAGCGCGTCGAAAAATAAAAGGTCGAAAAATAATAAAAAGAACGTAGCGCGTCAAAACTTAAAAGTCTAAAAACTAAAAATTAAAAGTTGCGTCTAAAGGTATTAAAGCTTAAAGAAATACTATATCCAAAACGGTAATAACTTAAAAAAATACTAAAATCTTAAAACGGCGTCGCAAAATTCTAAAACACCTAAATCTTAGTCTAAATAAAAAGCATTTAAGGAATTTTACGGCAAATCCTAAAAATCTAGAAATAAAAATAACTACAGCAAAAACTATGACTTAAAACTAAATACGAACGATAAAAATACAAATTACGTACTAAATAATAAAAATATACAATTTATAAAAAGAGACAAAAAAAATTGATAAAATTACTAATTTTTATAAAAATATTATTTTTATATTATTTATTTTATAAAAGTATTAAGTGTATATATTTAATAAAACTAGTTTTAACTAAAAATACAAATTAATTAAAAACTAAAACTAAATAATTAAATAATTAACCCTAATTAGGGTTTTAATTAATAATAATAATTAATACTCCGTAATTATTGCTGTACCAGGTTCAGTAGGGCGTGTCAGAGCAGCTCATGAGGTCGCATGGATTTTAGCCTTCGGGTTCATGTGATCGCATGAATCTTGGATCCGGGCCAGAAGTTGGGCTGCTACAGTGTAGTGGCCCGTATACTTATTTATTTATTTTTTTCTGTTTTTAATTTTCTGTTTTAATATTTATATAAAATATTTAAATTAAATAAAAACTTATATTTTTACAAACTAAAAATAGAAATAGAAATATTTTATAATTTATATATTTTGAACAATTCTTAAAAATATATATATTTTATTTTTCTTTTTATATTTTTGTATTTTTAATATTTAAAACGTATTTTTACAAAAGTAAACTAAAAATCTTTTTTTTTTATATAGCGTTTCGCTTCCAGCGTTTAAGCAGTTCCCCGGCAGTGGCGCCAAAAATACTTGATGTGCGTAGAGGTGTATACGAAATAGCTTATATTTTACTACAAAATACTATTAAATACGATACAATTTTACACAAGTTATTTATTTATTTATAGAGTGGATATACCTAAACTTTGATACAACACTTATAGGCAGTGTACCTAATCGTACAGTAGTGTAGTTTTTAGTAAGTCCGGATCGTTCCATAGGGAGCTAGCCAAGTTTAACGCTATATTTTTTAAAAACTATATTTGTGTGTGTGTATATATATATATATATATATATATATATATATATATATATATATATATATATATATATATATATATATATATATATATATATATAAGTAGTATTTTTATTATAAAAGGGGGTTTTTACCGTTTAATGACCGGTTTGTCGATTTTAAAACTTAAGTCGCAGTTAAAACCTAATGTAAAATATTAAAAATAAATATAACTTAATTTTAAGCGTAAAGTAAATAACGATAATGAAATTGCGATAAATAAAAGTGCGATAAATAAAATGACGATAAATAAAATTGTGATAATTAAAAAGTACGATAATTAAAATGACAATAAATTAAAGTGCGATAATTAAAAGTGCAATTAAATATGAAATAAAGGAATTATGATTATTTAAACTTTCGTAATCATGATGTTTGACGTGTTGATTTTAGTTTATTACCATGGGTTAATTGTCCTTTGTCCTGAATTATTCAATATGTCCGTCTGGTTTTTGTCCATAACAGTCCATCAGTCATAAATATAAAGTGCGAGTGTCCTCGTCAAATTATCCTTATATCCGAAGTCAAATATTTCAACTAATTGGGGACTTAAACTATAATTACACCAATTTTCCTTGTATATAATTCACCCCTGTTTTAATAAGTCCATTGACTATTAATCCATTCCCGTGTCCGGTTAAATGAACGATTATTAGTACTTCTAAATATCCCGCCCATCGTGTCCGATCGAGTGTATGTGGTTATTTATAGGTACGTCCAATTGTAAATCTTTATATTAAATTAACAAACTATCATTTAATTAAATAAATATAAAGCCCATTAATAGCCCATAGTCTAATTTCCACAAGTGTCGTTCTTTTGTCCAAACCCCAATTATGGTACAAAGCCCAATTACTCCGTCTTAATATTTTAGCCCAACATCATGATTACTTCAATTTAAATAAGCATAATAATAACTTAGCTACGAGACATATATTTAAAAAGGTTGAACATAACTTACAATGATTAATAATAGCGTAGCGTTACACGGACAGAATTTCGACTTACACCCTTACAACATTCACTAACATACCCTTATTATTATTAAAATTATAATTATAATTATAATTATAATTATAATATATATATATATATATATATATATATATATATATATATATATATATATATATATATATATATATATATATATATATATATATATATATATATATATATATATATATATATATATATATATATATTACGTTGAGATAGAGAGATAGAGAAAAGATGTCTTAAGCTCGAGCACCAAACTGCTTTTTATAGGAATGTGGCCAGAAAAAGTTGTCCATGCGATCGCATGGAAATATAGCCTCCAGGCCATGCGATCGCATGAAGCAGGAATCCAGCTCACAAATCTTTGTTTGCTAGTTTGCCGACGGTTTTATATATATAATATATATATATATATATATATATATATATATATATATATAATTTTAAGAATTAATTATATATTATATTATATTCATGTGCATAGTTGACTTGTAATTTTTAGTCTGTTACGTCGAGCGTTGAGAGTTGACTCTGGTCCCGGTTCCGGATTTTCGAACGTCCTTGCGTACAATTTAATATCTTGTACTTTGCGTTTTGCGGCTCGTACTCTTGTAATTTTTAGACGTTTCTCATCAATAATTTGAACCACTTTGATTGTACTTTGTACTTTTTAGCTTTTTGGTCGTTTGCTTCTTCAAATCGTCGAATCTGTCTTTTGTCTTCACCTTTTATTATTTAAATGAATATCACTTGTAAATAGAACAATTGCAACTAAAAGCTTGTCTTTCTTGAGGGATAATGATATGAAATATATGTTCGTTTTTAGCATTATCAATGAGTCAATATGATATTAAACTCATTTGATTTACCGTTAGAACAAGAATATATAATCTCTAAAACATTAGAGATTACATAATCGTCATGTCGTACGAAGATAAATGATGTAGAACGTCATGTAAAACGATGATTATGCTTGAGGTACAGATTGTGATGTTGAGGCGTATGTTGTTGTGGTTTGTGTTGTTGCTGGTGATACTGTTGATGCCGTTGATGTTGCTGAAGCCGGTACGTTTTGCACCATATTTTCCAAGGCTACAACTTGGGCGCGAAACTCATTGACTTTATTACTCCGGGATGATTGTCGGTAGGAACGAGCGAATGAATAAGGTTTAGAATTTGACTTGTGATATAGTCGTGGCGAGATACTCCGAAAATGAGAGAGAAAATGGTATTACGAATAGGTTCGCCGGTAAGTGCTTCAGGTTCTTCGTCAAGAGGTGATTTCGGTTGATGGAAAGGATCACCTTCTTCTTGTCTCCATTGATTAAGTTGACTACGTACCCATCAGATGAATTGAGGATGGATGATTAGTTGATTCATTCTAGTGACGCTGCTTTCGGAGCTTAGGTGAACATCCATGTCAGAATAGTTGTCGGGTTCCGAAGAATTTGAACTAGTGACGAGTTCCATTTCGTACGATTGAGTAAAGGGTTTTTCGGTATGAAATGATTTTTGGCTATCAGATAGTATTCTAATTACATAGAATAACTATATATATAGAACAAAAGATTTCGTAGAATACGGAGGAATTTACGGAATATGTCAGGCAAAGTTTATAATAACAAATACGCTAAGATATGGATTTAGTCTATACACTATTCATGCATTCAATGCAGTAGAATGTGTCTAGACTAAGAATGATAAGCAAGTAATTCCCTAAGAATGATAAGCAGGTAATTTTCGACACAAAATGATAAGCAAAACTTTTGACATGCAGACACGGTCGAAGTCCAGACTCACTAATGCATCTAAACAACTATAAGTTAGACACACTAATGTAAGACCTGGTTCGCTAAGACCACCGCTCTGATACCAACTTTCATGACCCGTCCTAATCCATTTGGACGAATACATTACATTTGGTTACATCGCGAGGTACTTGACCTCTATATGATACATTTTACGAACATTGCATTCGTTTTTAAAAGACAAACTTTCATTACATCGACAGTTAACGACATGCATATCATTTCATAATATATTCAACTATAATTGACTTAGTAATAATCTTGATGAACTCAACGACTCGAATGCAACGTCTTTTGAAATATTTCATGAATGACTCCAAGTAATATCTCTAATATGAGTAAATGCACAGCGGAAGATTTCTTTCATACCTAAGAATAAACATGCTTTCAAGTGTCAACCAAAAGGTTGGTGAGTTCATTAGTTTATCATAAGCATTCATTTCCATCATTTTAATAGACCACAAGATTTCATATATTTAATTGTACATGTAACCCGAGTATAAAATAACACGCGTAATCCGCGAATTAAAAATCATTCATATGGTGAACGCTTGATAACCGACTTAACTTTAATGCATAGAATATCCCCAAATAGAACCTCTCGTTTGTATAATAATAATAATCTCAAAGTACTAAAGCATCCGTACCCCGGATGGGACTTGTCGAGGTCCATAGATCTATCTTTAAGATTCACGTCGATTAGGGGCCATACCCGTTTCCTAATCATTAGGTTACCAAGCTAAAAGGGGTGATATTCAATATTCATAATCCAGCTATAGAATGTAGTTTTTGATCACTTGTATCTATTTCGTAAAACATTAATAAAATCGGCGCATGTATTCTCAGTCCCAAAAATATATATAAAAAGGGAGTAATGAAACTCACAATACGATATTTTGTAGTAAAAATATGCATACCAAGATACTGAACAATGCAAGGTTGGCCTCGGATTCACGAACCTATATCATTGGTATGTATATATTAAAACGTATAATTGTAATCGAACAATTTATTATATCTTAATTTATATATTATATATTTAATTTGTGTTTATATTCAAAATGGTTATTATTTATATAGTTGTATTAATATATCCATACTTGTTTAATGTTATATTTAAAAAAATCGATAGTTTGCTATTTGTAAGTATTTATATAAATAATATTAGTAAATTTGATATATATATATAGTTATGTGAAATTTTAATATAATTATAGTATACGTAATAAGTATATTTTATGTACAAAATATTTATCTGCAAAGAAAGGTAGTTTTTTGAGATTAATAAAGATAATATTAATAATCATATTATTTAATAATAATACCTATTTTGATAATAATATTAATAATAACAATGATAATAATAATAATTATAATTGAAACTAGGGTTATGATAACGATAATAATAGTAATCCTAATCATAATAATTATAGTAATAATACAACTACTAGTAATAATAATAATTATAATATTAATAAAAATATTCATACTTGTACCTATAATCATAATAATACTTAAAATCATAATTTTACTAATAATCATAGTAATACTAGTAATGACGGTAATAATATCAATAATAATGTTAATAATATTAATAATATTAATAATAATATAATACCTATGTTTATAATAATCCATAAATTCTATAAATGATAGTAATAATAATGAACTTAACTCTAATAATAATTATTATTAATAATAACAATAATAATAATAATAATAATAATAATAATCATAGTAATAATAACAATAATAATAATAATAATAATAATAATAATAATAATAATAATAATGATAATAATAATTATTAAAAATGGAAACTACCTTCTCAAAAATGAATTCTGAAAAAAATAGCCCACTGCAGGGCTCGAACCCTCGACCTCTCAAATACACTAAACACCCTCAACCATCCGTCCATCTGTCTCATTTCCTGATTAACTTGGTACGCCAATTTATTTATACTACAATATTTTCTGTTTCCTTTTCTCCCTTCTTCTTCAATTAAAACCACCAAAGGTTCGAATCCTAATCGTGTTAGTTAATTCAAGGTTTAATTCACGTTTATGAAAATGAATCAAAACCACCAATTAGGATGGCCTTGCATTAACAGAAATAAATAAAAGAAATTTTTGACAAAACCGCTGTACACGACTACTATGAAACTCAAACATTAAATTCAAAATTTCGAACGTTTTAGCCCATGATTATAACATGAAAAAGATGTTAAATCATCATTAAAAACTTTCTCCATCATCAATTAAACTCAAAACATAACATTGAACTCGAATTTTTCGATAAACAAAAGTTTGACTTTTAGAAAATAAACTTTGACTTCGTAAATTTGGATTCGTTAATGGAAATTGAAAGCTGTAATTTTACAGAAAGTTTTAGTAGACGATTCCTAACAATGCTACATTTACATATTTTTAAATTAAATACGAATTCGAGTTTTTGATCAAATGAATCAAGAACAGAGACAGTCCACGTTTATATGAAATTTTTTATTTATTAAAATTACCAATTAGAAGTGGATAGGGATTGTATAATTTTAGTATTGATGGAAACCTTCTAATGACTTGTTTACCAACTGGAATTGAATGGCTTATTAGCATAATTGAATCGACAGTAATTGTTCACTCAGTCAGAAGAAATAATAAAATAAATTTTGATTTGTACTGAGTTTTGTTTGTTCCTGAGACAAATTGGGTTCGATTTATATTGATTGCTGGCAGAAAAACAAATTGGAGTACAGTTTGAAAGGTATGCGTAACTGAATTTAATCTGGATGAATAAATACGTAATTATTTCTAATAATTAATAAATATAATAATCAAAATACTAATAATAATAATAATAGAATTAATGATAATAATATTAATATTTTCAATTTATACTAATAAAACTGTTATTTATAATAATGATAATAACATTGATAATAATAATATGGTAATAATAATAAAGACAATGATAAAAGTAATAAAAATAATGATAATAATATTTTTATATGGAAATGGTAATTTTTAATAATGATAATAATAATTAATCATAATTTTACTCTTATTTATCATAATAATGATATAAATGATGATAACAATAATATTAGAAATAATTATAACAATTTTAAATGTATGGACTTTTATATCTATATATTTTATATAGTGATACAAGTAATACTGATATTAACATTAACATTAATATTAATATTAATAATAGCAATGAAATAATAATACTATTAGTATAACAACTACACTTATAATTTAATATCTTAGTATTACATATTATTGATTATGTAATATAATTTGCATAATATTTATTATATAATGACTTATACTGGGTATTAAATTTTTATATATTTTAGTATATATTTATATACATATATTACTAATTAAGTATAGATTCTTAAATATATTTTCAAACTACTATATATATAATAATGTTTTAAATAACAAACTTTATATATTATTTATATATATTAAAACTAATAAAATTAAAGTATAACATTGTACATTTAATATTTTGTTAACGTGGACATATCATGTTTGAAATCACTTATATTCAATATGCCTTATATATTCAAAATATTAAGTTTTAGTTATTTTAAGTTATCTTTCATAACAACTAAACCACGTAATAGTTCATTAATATATATAATTTATTATGTAATTATTATTTACATATATAATTATCTATATATACATTTCTGTTTACAATTTGAGGTTCGTGAATCATAGGAAATAGTCAAAGGTCAAATGATCTTATGATAATAGTTTAAAACTTTTGAGACTCAACTTTACAGACTTTGCTTATCGTGTCGAATCCATATACAGATTAGGTTTAAATTTAGTCAGAAATTTCTGGGTCGTCACATCAACCATGTGGTTGAGCCCTCAAACGTGTGCTCGACCGCGTGGTTGAGCTATCAAAAGTGTGGGAGCTGTAGAACAGCTCCATCTCGCTGTTTTTCGCGTTTTTGACTCTAAATCATGATTTTTGCTCAATCTGATCATGAAACTTACTTACAAACATCATATAACAAGTATATAACATATATCTAACATCAATTAGCACTAACAAACACATTTCTTGAAGATTCAAGCTAAAAAAGCACACTTTTTACTCAAGAACATAAAAACCTAATTAAACAAGAAATCAAGGCTAGAATCAAGCACACTAACCTGGTTTGATGTTCACAAAGATGATAAAAATCAATATTTAAGGCTTCTCGATCTAATTTCTCACTTGAATTCAACTAGGGTTTGAGATAGAGATACAATATAGGTACGGGTTTCTTATTTGGGAGAGTTCTAGAATGAGCTCAAGAAAGCAGATACATACACTTAAGGGTGTTTAAAACCTATACCCCACAACATACGGGTATTTATCATTTATCTAATATATTTCATACTTTGTTAGACGACCCTAACAGAGTCCAAATTAAACAAACGAACCTCTTCTGTAACCCTTGTCACAAACTGGTCTTAACCAAACAATCTAATAATCAAAACATACAATTATTAAAATCACTTTTAATAACATTTAAGGGCAAAATAGTCTATTTTAACTAGGCCCGGTCACAGGATGTTACAAATCTACCCTCCTTAAAGAGATTTCATCCTCGAAATTGAGTCAACTACGGTCGACACACTCATACATACAACTCAATCCATCAAAATTCTAATGTCAATACACGTTCGATACAATAAAATTAGCACTACGTCCATCGATTAACAGCTGGAACCCACAAATTCCATGGCCAAGTCATTTAGTCAAGGTTAAAATTCACGTTTTTAGGTCATTCCGTATCGTCACTTTCACGATCTGTCCTCAAATTCATCTCTCAACAAAGTCCACTCTTCACAATTCTCTCAAGCTTAGGCAATAGAATTAGTCATCATATTAATATCTACACATATGCCCACGAAATTGTCCTTAAGTCAACATACCTTCACAGGTTATTCGTCTCATGTCCAGTCACGTCACAATCCAATATGGCATAGGCAACCTTATTTTTCCTTCTGCTTCTCAGAAATTTCATATGACTTACCACAATATATTTCTATTGGCCAGACAAAAGTATATTCTTCTAAATCATACTTCCATTCTGAGTTGCTCAAACCGAAAAATACTACTTGTCCCATTCACTAGCTTAAGTCCAACGAGTCTCCTCAAACGCTTCAGCAATAACTAAGCTACTTTATAATTAACCAATCACACCATCTGTCGGATCATAGTTATTTAAACATTGTCCATCAAATGTTCAAATATAATCTACCAACATTACTACACATCCAACATGCATAGGAAATATCTGGTCAATAAAGTCCACTATCGACATATCACTCATACTCATGTCACTATCTAACAGCTTCTTGTCATCCAAAATTCCACTGCATAAAGATACCCAACACATATCTATCAAAGTCACGGTTTTTCAATTAAAAAAAATCAACCTAAGGGTCACCCTTACCCCATAAAGCACACAAGGGTCGCAACCATAACATACAGCAACATAACCCAACAAAATAAATCTTACACTACAATCAAGATCTACCAATCTAAAACACACACACACACATATATATATATATATATACACACAATCAAATACATATATACAACTAAATAGTACGAGAATTTTGAAGCATACCTGTATTCACTTCATATTCAACATCTGCATCTGCAACCATCTGATAAGCTCTTGTTGTTGCTGTAGGTGGATTCTTTCTTTTTCTGCCCTACTGGAGAACCAGAAGATCCACCTACCGATCCCGACTGTGCTCCTGGCCCCTCCCCAGAACCTGATCCTCTTACATACGGACACTGAGCTAACTTATGCCCCACTTGATGACATTTCCAACATACATCCTCTTGGAACGAACACATTCGAATCTCGTACCTCACAATACCACATCTTAAAAATCTTTTGGTTGAATCTGAACATTGATATTGCTTAAAATATACATATTTATCTTCGCAATATCTTCCTACTTTCGTGGCATTTCGATACGAGTTGTGATGATTAGTGAGCGGTTTGTGGTATTTAATCGTTTCGGGACAAAAGTGGTCTAAAAGTTCATATTTATGTTAAGGAATCAATCCTTGCGCCAAAGGAATGAACCTAGTGAAGATTTAGAGTGAAAATGTAGTTCCAGGGTCAAAAGCGTCGCTCCTAAGGTCAAAAGCGTCGCTCCTATGTGCTAAAAAGAGAGTTAAAAATATCAGTAGCCAAAAGCGTCGCTCCAGCACAAAAGCGCCGCTCCTATGTGCCAAAAGCGCCGCTCCTACATAAAAGCACCGCTCCTGTCCTCCTAAAAGCGCCTCTCCTGTTCCAAAAGTGCCGCTCCTGGCGCTGATTCAGCCAAAAAATTCAGCCGGCCTATAAAAGTAAATTTCCGGTTTTTGAGTTAGAGAGCTGTTTCCTTAGGCGGTTTGGGAGCCCTAAAAGGGTTCCAATCATGATTCCATCAAGAAAAAAGCCTAATTTCATGTTCCAAGTTAAAGATTAATGAAGCTAGATGCTAGATCTATATCATCCATCTCCATTTTTGTAATGTCTTTCCTTTTTAACACTAGTTCTTCTCCAATTTACTTGTAATGATGAATGCTTTAGTTTTAATTGATTTTGTTCTTGTTTATCTTATGATTATAGCTTAGTTCTTCTTCTATTTATCATTTTTGGTTGTAATCTCTACTTTACTTTACTTATTTTGCAATAATTATTTGTAATCTTTGTTTATCTTCATCTAGCTTTGAATCTATTGCTTGTAATCACTCAAGATGATGATTATTGATGTTTTTATGCTTATTGCTAGTGTAATCCTTGCTATGTTTGGCTAAATCACTTGTGTTTTCTTATCTATGAATCTCTAATGCATAAGATGTGCCCTTAATCTATTCAATGAAGTTGTTTTGAATGAAAATAGATGAGCTTGTGTTATTGAGTTAGCTATGAGGTCCATTGCTATGTTTGATATTGGTTTTACTTTGATTACATAGGTTGAGTAGCTCTCTTAGTGATTTGAGAAGTGAATCAATTTATACTTCAACACCTTAGGTGATCTAGATAACTAGAATAGGGATTTCAAGTGATTGTGTTTTTAGTCTATGTTGATTTTCAATTGACCTTTGTTCATCATAGTGGTGTTTGACTATATTAAGTGATTTTGATGGTTAAAGGGTTTTAAGTGATTTCAACCCAAGCATAATCTCAATAATCAACTCATACATTACTTGATCTTAGGATACCATGCTTATGTGAATTTGCAAAAGTATAATTTGATTAAGAACATTTACTAGTTCAAACAACTTAAGTGATATCAAATTGGGTAAAACAAGGGCCATCCAAGCATATAGAGGATTAGATAAGTGAACACTCTTTATCTTATTGATTAAATCTCATTTCTTAATTACTTGTTACTTGTTGCTAGTTAAGTTTAAGTTAGTTTAATTGAAAAGTTTAGTTGTTAGTTAAAATCTCTCGCAAAACCCCCCAATCAAACAAACCTCTAGGATAACTTTTAGTTTCAAGTATTCAACTTACACCGCTCTCTTGGGACGAACTTGATAAGAATACTTACATTAAGTGCTATAATAACCGGGTTCTAAGTGCTCGATAGTTGTGCGTGCTTATTTGTAATATTTGAATCTTGTATAAATTTTTAGAGTTATGTATGGTATCCCCACGACACATCACACTTTCTTGGTGCCGCTGCCGGGGATCGGTTAGCTAAGTTGGGTAGTTGGTTTAAACTTTTAGTTATTCGATCCTTTTGTAGGAATTTCATTCTTGCAAAAGTTAATTTTTGTTTATGTTTGCTTGTATTCGGAAAACTCTTGTTTGTTTGTGGTGTGATTAAGCTAGATGGCGGAGTATGTTGCTTTGTGTGACTACTTGATGTCAAGAATCACGAATTATGATCAAAAATTGATTGGATACTCAAGTCACATAGGTTTGGATAGTCTTTATTTGGGCATGAATGATGATAAAGGTTATTTGGGCATGAACGATGAAAATGGTTATTTGGGTAACAATGTTGATTATATGGGTATGAATGATAATTATGGGTATGTGAATGATGGTTACATGGGTAACTTTTATAATGGATGTATGAATGACAACGGTTACATGAATCAATGGCAAGCTTTCGAGCCGGATGGTTATTGTGGTACTTATGATGAATGTTATCGAGACGAGGGTTATGATAATAGTTACATGAATGATTTCACCCCCATTGATCAACCTTGTGATGATGGTCCTATTTCTAATTTTGACTTTATAAGTCAACCAATGGACTCTTGTTATGAGGGAGATGACTCGACATGGGATTCTCCTCAATTTCAATTTCAAATTCAAAATCAACAACAAGAGGAGATTGATCCGAATTTACTAGAGTTATTCTCAAATGTTGTGAGAACCCACCTTAACTGTATGGAGGCCCTAGTTCAAGAAAGAAGAGATTTGAGAGAAATGTTAGAAATTAAACACGCTTCATTTCAAAGCTTAGAGAAAACCGTGTGTTCCATGCTCCCTTTACTTGAAGATTTTGTACCCACTACCATTTCACCACCCACCTCACCCGTAGTCTCTACTTCTTGGTCAAGAAATTGGGTCTTTTATGATGATGATGATGATGATGATAGCTTTTATGCCAAGACCGAAGTATTAGAGATTGCACAAGTACCCGAGTCTTTGATAACCAATGATGAAGATGAGAGTGAAGATGATGAAGAGGATGAAGATTGTAAGGATGATGAATTTGATGAATATGATGAAAGTGATGAGGAAGATGACGAATTGATTGAAGCTATACCAACGCCCAATGTTTTTAAAGTCTATGATAATCCACTCAGGGTTAGTGAAGATGTTTGTGATAAGGATAATGATGAAGGTGAAGATGATGGTAAGGAGTATAATGAAGAAGTTAGTGAGAGTGATGAGGAAGATGATGAATTGAGTGAAACTTTGCCAACACCCGACGTTTTTACAATCCATGATACTCCACTTGGTGATGGCAAGTATGATAGTGATGATGATAGTGAAGATTATGATGATGAAGGAGATGAGGTTGAGAATATCATAGCCGAAACTTTCAAAGTGTATAACAATCCTCTCGGGTATGGTATAGATGATTTTAAGGAGGTTTTGCAACCCGGGGTTAATGATTCGTGTTTGTGTGAGTCGATTAAGAAAGCAAACCTCGTGTTCAAAACCGTGTTTGGAAGAAAGTCAATTGTTGACTCTTGGGTTGGTTCAATCTTATTCATGCAAATGAAGAAGATTATTCTCTTTTTATACACCACCCGAGGGGTTAATGATTGGCTCACTCTCTTGATTCGTGGAACTTTTTCCACCGATTTCACATGTCGTTCGATAAAGTGTGGGGGAGAACCACCCCGATAAGGAATGTTAAAAAGACGGGGACGAGTCAAGACAAAGACACATTAATAAAAATCAAAGCAAAAGGGAAGTTTGGCAATGCGGTTTTGATAAGATAACTTCATGCAATTTGATAATCACTTGTGGAAATGGCCTTTGTTCTTGGGTATCACTATTTCTCTTCCACTTTTCATTTTGTCCTCTCGAATTTATAAGCTATTTCGATTCATATAATGAGGGCATTACATGATCTCAAGTGTGGGGGGAGAGATAAATTCTCGTGGACTTATTTTTATAAAATTATCACTAAATTTTAAAATTTTCCCAAGTAACTTGTTGAATTAAGTGAGATATTTTAGTCAAAGTTAGCCATAACTTACCTTGTAGGGTGAATCAACTCCACCCTTATTGAAGGAAGTAAAGTCTTCCTTTGTTTTTGTAAAAGTTCAAGTGAAAGTAAAGTCTTTCACTTTCAAAAATGATTCTTGTGATTAAAGTCCAAATTTTTGGAGAATCAAAAAGTTTTGCAAGGGAGTAAAGTCTTCCTTTTGTGTTGTAATTGTAATTTTCAAGTGGGAGTAAAGTCTCCCACTTCCAATTTATTTTTGTGTTAAAATGATTAAATTAAAAGAAAAATCATAACTTTTACATGGAAGTTAAAGTCTTCCATGTTGTGTACCAAAACTAAGTGTTTAAAGCTAAAAGCTTTAACACTTTCGGATGACTCAAGTCCATCCATGAAAGGGAGTCAAGTCTCCCGAATGTCGCATTACTTGGTGTGGGGTACTTCCTAATCCACGCCATTTTATATTGACATTGGTTGTCTCATCATTTCACGATGTTTCAACCGATGTATCATACCGAGGGAAGAAGAGCCACCGAGCTTCACCGTGTGCTATCTTCTAGATGAAGAGCAATAGCTTCGTGCTAGTGTTGCTAGACAACACATGCCATAGCCAAAAGCTATGGCACCCTTATGATCTATTAATTAATGGAAAGGTAGTTACTACTTCCTACCTTTTCTCAAAATAAGCATAAAAGCTTGTTACGTGGGAAGTAGGCGAGTGAATAAAAGCTTTAAGCTTTGACACTCCCAGGAGAGTCGAGTTCTCCCAATGTCTCATTTTGGAAGTCAAGTCTTCCAAACTTAAAAGTAAAGTCTTCCAAGTTGTGTTGTGTTCCAAGCTTGGGAGTAAAGTCTCCCAAGTCAAGTCCGACCCTTTTAAGGAAGTTAAAGTCTTCCTAGTACTTCAAAAAATTTGGAATTGATGGATTCTCTTAATTAGCCACGTGGGGCCCTAATTCCACGAACCTCCGTCAATGCTTTCGCCCTACTATGAGAGAAACCATAGAGTTGTAATAGAAAGATTGATGAGTGCCGGTTATCCCGAGCCCGGGGTGACCAATAAAGATAGGGGTACCCAGTCCCCTAACTTTGGCACACCCACCTTAACCCTAAACTTGGAATTGATGACCATTATTTGGAATTGATGAAAATAGGTGTTTTGGGGGCATGGAGGTGGAAGAGGGATAGCCATTGCGGGTTGACTAGGTGAGCATATCTTTTTGGAGGCATATTATTTACACGATGTATTTCTTGGTGAGTGGTGATGTGTATGATATTCATGGCCCTTATTCATTTTTGGGGTGCATGTTGGATCATTTTGGGTACACCATTGAGTTTATTTGAGTAGGTTCATGTTAGATTATGACTGATTTGGAGATTTTATTTGATTGGCATTTTGTTGAGTTAATGGCTATCCCGCGGATCCTACATATATGGTCAAGGTCAAGGAGGTCAAAGTTTGAGTTGGTGAAAATTTGATTCTTGGTGATTGATGTTTGACGACCTTCTAGAAGATGGAGTTGACTTTGACCGGGGAATGGTTGATTTGGGTAGATTTAGGCTTGAATTGTGATTGTATTGGTATTTGTGGATTGAAGACTTGAAGATGTGCTAGTTGAAGAGATTATTTGAAGTTGATGATGTGATTGCTTGAAGGTTTGGGTTTGAGAAGAGTGAAGATTGTTTGTGATTGTTGATTGAAGAGTTTGCCCAAGTCTCAAGTTCAAGTGATGATTTGAAGAATGGCAAGTGCTGTGAGGTAATACTTTGCATTTTGGCCATATTTATTTGAAATGCAAATTTGATTTGATCTTTATTGCATTTGAGCTTGAGACTACTAGTTTAGGAATTGATGGTTGAGTTTAGAGTGCTTGATCCTATATTGCTTGAGGACAAGCAATGCTTAAGTGTGGGGGATTTGATATTGCTCAAAATATACATATTTATCTTCGCAATATATCCCTACTTTCGTAGCATTTCGATACGGGTTGTGATGATTACTGAGCGGTTTGTGGTATTTAGTCGTTTCGGGACAAAAGCGGTCTAAAAGTTAATCAACCCTTGGGCCAAAGGAATGAACCTAGTGAAGATTTAGAGTGAAAATGTAGTTACAGGGTCAAAAGCAGCGCTCCTAAGGTCAAAAGCAGCGCTTCTATGTGCTAAAACAAGAGTTAAAAATATCAGTAGCCAAAAGCGTCGCTCCAGCACAAAAGTGTCACTCCTATGTGCCAAAAGCGCCGCTCCTACGCAAAAGCGCCGCTCCTGTCCTCCCAAAAGCGCCGCTCCTGTTCCAAAAGCGCCGCTCCTGGCGCTGATTCAGCCAAAAAATTCAGTCGACCTATAAAAGCATATTTGAGGTTTTTGAGTTAGAGAGCTGTTTCCTTAGGCCGTTTTGGAGCCCTAAAAGGGTTCCAATCATGATTCCATCAAGATAAAAGCCTAATTTCATGTTCCAAGTCAAAGATTAGTGAAGCTAGATGCTAGATCTATATCATCCATCTCCATTTTTGTAATGTCTTTCCTTTTTAATACTAGTTCTTCTCCAATTTACTTGTAATGATGAATGCTTTAGTTTTAATTGATTTTGTTCTTGTTTATCTTATGATTATAGCTTAGATCTTCTTCTATTTATCATTTTGGGTTGTAATCTCTACTTTACTTTACTTATTATGCAATAATTAGTTGTAATCTTTGTTTATCTTCATCTAGCTTTGAATCTATTGCTTGTAATCACTCAAGATGATGATTATTGATGTTTTTATGCTTATTGCTAGTGTAATCCTTGATATGTTTGGCTAAATCACTTGTGTTTGCTTATCTATGAATCTCTAATGCATAAAATGTGCCCTTAATCTATTGAATGAAGTTGTTTTGAATGAAAATACATGAGCTAGTGTTATTGAGTTAGCTATGAGGTCCATTGCTATGTTTGATATTGGTTTTACATTGATTACATAGGTTGAGTAGCTCTCTTAGTGATTTGAGAAGTGAATCAATTTGTGCTTGAACACCTTAGGTGATCTAGACAACTAGAATAGGGATTTCAAGTGATTGTGTTTCTAGTTTATATTGATTTTCAATTGACCTTTCTTCATCATAGTGGTGTTTGACTATCTTAAGTGATTTTAATGGTTAAAGGGTTTTAAGTGATATCAACCCAAGCATAATCTCAATAATCAACTCATACATTACTTGATCTTAGGATACCATGCTTATGTGAATTTGCAAAAGTATAATTTGATTAAGAACATTTACTAGTTCAAACAACTTAAGTGATATCAAATTGGGTAAAACAAGGGCCATCCAAGCATAGAGAGGATTAGATAAGTGAACACTCTTTGTCTTATTGATTAAATCTCATTTCTTAATTACTTGTTACTTGTTGCTAGTTAAGTTTAAGTTAGTTCTATTGAAAAGTTTAGTTGTTAGTTAAAATCTCTCGCAAAACCCCCAATCAAACAAACCCCTAGGATAACTTTTAGTTTCAAGTATTCAACTTACACCGCTCTCTTGGTACGAACTTGATAAGAATACTTACATTAAGTGCTATAATAACCGGGTTCTAAGTGCTCGATAGTTGTGCGTGTTTATTTGTAATATTTGAATCTTGTATAAATTTTGAGAGTTATGTATGGTATCCCCACGACACATCAAACATGGACCACTATGAGATGATCTACAACTATAACACCAAGAATTCTGACTTGATACTGACCCACTCTATTCTGACCCACTTTTCTGTTTCAACTTAATAGACTTCTTTGACCTAGAGTCCGAATGACTCATCACCTGATCTTGATGTGGCATCTCATGTCCTACTATTCTATTTCTTGCTGCTCTGACGTCATCCTCTACCATTTTGGCCATAACAAATGCTTGAGATAACATCATCGCCATCCTAACCATTGTTCTATACTCTGGTAAAATTATATTAACAAAATGTTGAATTCTAGACTGTTCATCTGGAACCCACTATTGCACGAACCTTAATTTATCCATATACTGCTCAATCACCTCATCTATCGTCATCTGAGGTATCATTTTTATTGCCAGAAACTCTGTCTTAATTCGATTGAGGTCATAGGACGAACAATACTGCTCACAAACTTTACTATTAAATTGTTCCCAAGTAATCATGCTCACTTGCTCTTTCGGTATACTAGAAATAACTGTATCCCACCAAACCATTGCCCTATTCTTCAGCATACGACTAGCATAAATAACCTGTAATTCCGGTTCGCACTGACAGGCCTAAAAAATCCTTTCTCTCTCTCTCTCTTAACCAGTTAAGGGTTACCGTTGGGTTAAAACTTCCTGAATACTCTGGCGGATTACAGTTCAGAAACTGTTTGAATGTACATTTCTTCGATTATTGAAATGTAGGCATCGGATATGGACCTCACATATGATTTGGGAACTGTTAATTAAACTGAGATGGCATCTGATACTGTTGAGGATATTGACACTGAGGTGGTAACCATTGCTGTTGTTGAAAAGCACTTCCCGTTTGCTGGTAAATATTTGACTGCACTAGATACCCACTAAACATCTGATTCGGTACACTACCACTGGGATTCACTGTTATCTGGCATTGTTATAATTCCCTTATTCGGTCCTGTGCTTCTTTTAACTTACTTTCCAAATCTAGAGTTTGTTCTTGCAGATTTTCTTCTGACACATACCCGTCTTCATCTGGGGCTCTGAATGCTCCGGGGACTGACGGACCAGTTGTGTTCTCTGTATTATCTGCCATATCTACACTACCACAATAACTTACACAAACTCTTAGTGAAAAACATGTTAGTGCCTATTGACTAACACACATCAATCCGACATTCACTTAACCCGTCCCCTCTGATATGTTTGACACAACACAAGGTTTGGGAACATGACATTCAACACAATGTACATGTAGCCAAACCTATGCTCCGATACCAAGTTGTAACACCCTTTTTTTTAAATCACAGATGCTTAGTTAATTACTTAATTACAAACTATAGTTGTTACGTTAAACGACTAGTTACATATTTTCAAAAGTTAAAACATCAGAGTTCGTCTTGTCAAACATATCGTCAGCCCGACTCCCGTCCCTACCAGCACTAAGATCCAAAACCTGCAAGGGATGAGGTGAGGGGTTAGCACAAGGCTAAGTGAATGGAAATATCAAAAGCTCTAGCATACAGTACCAACTTATACTCATATAACAACAACTTTATACAACCACATACAACAAACAACTGGCAACTATGCTCCAACTAGAGGACCGGCGGCTTGTACGGGCACACGGCCACTAACTGATCAAGCAAGAGTCTACCGATAGTCCTTACTACTGAATCCCCAGTATAGTCATCCACACGCTGGTGATGCATCGTTCAGCACTATACTCAATAAACAGTAGCCAACTGGACCCAACCACAACTAGGTTGACCTCTCTGAGCTGAACCTAACAGATCAAGGTTCCAACAACAACAACAATAACTTGTACACATGCAACCAGTCAACTACTACTATAGGCAACTAATACTACGAAAAGCATGGAAACCCCGGTCAACTGTACAACATAACTACTAAGCATGGCAATTAACAACAATATAAACATAGTAGCGCAACTTGCTACTCTATACTACACCATGAGATAATCGCACTCACTGATTACCAGCAATAGCTCAGTTATCTAACTCTGAGATTCTTCCTTGTTCTTATCACCTAATAATAGACATAACACAGTCAGTAATCATGTCTTGATAACAACCCGAAAACAAGACAATAACATCAATATCAACACTTAATCACTTTACAATAGGTCTACTAACCGTACGAGTAACACCATCACACGTACATTTAATAACACTCAACCGTGCGGTTGACAACTCATTTGTACATTTGGTCTATGACCAAACATCCTACAGTGACTCACCTGATCCGTACGGTTCACCACACGAGTGACCAGTGACTCGTACGAGTCACATCTCAATCGTACATATCATCACAATTAAAACATAAGTTCCCCATCACCACTCACTCACACGTTTCACCACACGGTTGACTACCTCAACCGTACGAGTGAATGCTCACTTGTGCGAGTGTTGAAAAACAATAGCAAAAACTATTTAGACGGGTTTTAACCCAATATGCACAACTTCAAACATTAATACATACCCTAAATCAATACATAAAATAATTCATTCACTATATGATAAGTCTACATCATAATTTCAATCAATAACGTCACTCAAATGCGTGTAAAACAAGACATACGGGCTAAAACCCTTTTTATGGCCAAAATAAATTTTGATCCAGCTTCTAAAAACCTTATAATTGGAAATTAGACCTCAAGACGATTCCAACGATAGTTTATTCATCACAAATGGAGTTACGGTTTGAAAGTTATGCCCTTTTCAATTTTACCAAAAGCTGACCAGTGCTCAACCGCGTGGTTGAACCCTCAACCTTACGGTTGAGCCCTCAACTGCGTGGATGAGCCCTCAAATGCATGCTCAACCGCTTGGTTGAGCTGTCAAAAGTGTGGGAGCTGTAGAACAGCTCCAGCTCGCTATTTTTCGTTTTTTTGACTCCAAATCATGATTTTTGCTCAATTTACAAACATCATATAACAAGTATATAACATATATCTAATATCAATTAGCACTAACAAACACATTTCTTAAAGATTCAAGCTAAAAAACCACACTTTTTACTCAAGAACATAGAAACCCAATTACACAAGAAATCAAGGTTAGAATCAAGTACACTAACCTGGTTTGATGCTCACAAAGATGATAAAAATCAATCTATAAGGCTTCTTGATCTAATTTCTCATTTGAATTCAACTAGGGTTTGAGATAGAGATACAATTTAGGTACGGGTTTCTTATTTGGGAGAGTTCTAGAATGAGCTCAAGAAAGCAGATACATACACTTAACGGGGTTTAAAACCCATACCCCACAACATACGAGTATTTATCAGTTATCTGATATCTTTCGTACTTCATTAGGCAGCCCTAACGGAGTCCAAATTAAAAAAAAAAACCTGTTCTGTAACCCTTGTCACAAACTGGTCTTAAACAAACAATCAAATAATCAAAACATACAATTATTAAAATCACTTTTAATAACACTTAAGGGTAAAATGGTCTATTTTAACTATGCCAGGTCGCAGGATGTTACAGTGGTCACAGTCGATCAACTGACTGACTCAGTCGGTCGACTATCATGTCAGTTTAATTATTAATTTAAAACATGTTACCTATGATAACTAATATTCAATAGTCATAAGGTTCACTATTACATACTGAATTATAAGATAATGAATACAGAACTAGGGATTCAAATATATGCACCAACAAACTTCCCCTAAGACCTAGTTCTAATTAAATCTCTCGTCTTCATTCAGTCTTAATACGGATCTGTTACTAAGTTATTTAAGTAGCAGACTTTTGTAACACGTACGAATTGCTCCGCTTGAAGTTTGTTTTCCCTGCGATACAGCATCCGGTTGTAATACATAATGAAGATATCCTCCTCGCAGCAATTTTGCAACCACACGGGATCTAGCACTCGTATTGAATCATCCTCATCATCCCTTATCTTTTCTAACACGATGACTACTTCTTCTGAGTGTTCATCATTATACCACCAACGAAAACGAGGGCTAAAATGTTGTGGCATCCTTTTCAATGGCACATTCTTCATGTATTTTGTAAAAACCCGTCCTTATCCACCTGGACGAAGTCATCAACATCTGGTCCATTGCGAGGTACTGTTCTAAGTATGCCATGAAGGACTCCAAGTAATGTCTTTAAAATGAGCAAATGCACAGCGAAAGACTTAATTCGTACCTGAGAATAAACATGCTTAAAAGTGTCAACCAAAAAGTTGGTGAGTTCATAGGTTTATCATAACAATCATTTCAATATCTTAAAAGACCACAAGATTTCATAATCATAAACATTTTAATAAAAATATTCTAAGTGGTTTAGCACTTGGTAACCATACTTAACATTTAATCAACGTCGTATATTCTCTTTATTATGAAATCTCACTACACCGTACCAAGTGTAGTCACCGAAATGAAGTACTGTGCAACCGTTGAATACTGGTCGTCCAACCCGGTTGGGGTTGTCAGGCCCGATAGATCTATCAACAGGTTTCGCGTTTACAATACCCATGTAAATAGTAGTTACCAAGCTACAGGGAAATATGCCAGTGGTACAACTCAATGTAGAATATATTTTTAAGTACTTGTGTCTATTTTGTAAACATTTATAAAAGCAGCGCATGTATTCTCAGCCCAAAAATATATATTGCAAAAGCAATTAAAAAGGGAGCAAATGAAACTCACCTAATGTATTTTGTAGTAAAAATACATATGACAACATTGAACAACTAAACAATGCAGGATTGGCCTCGGATTTACGAACCTATATCATTTATATATATTAACACATATATTTGTAATCGAACAAATTTATTATATCTTAAATTATATATTATATATATTTAATTTGTATGTATCTTTAAAAATGACTAATATTTATATAGTTATATTAATATTTATATATGATTAATATTATATTAAAAATACATCATTTGTCATATATGAATATTTATATAAAAATATGTTTATAATATGTACTATTATTATAAGTATAATTTTTATATACATAATATCTATTTGTTGTAAAAATAATAATGATAATACTAATAATAAAAATAATGATAATAATAATAATGATAATAATTTTTAATAATAATAATACTTAATAATAATAATAATAATAATAATAATAATAATAATAATAATAATAATAATAATAATAATAATAATAATAATAATAATAATAATAATAATAATAATAATAATATTGGAAACTACCTTTAAAGTTTTTCTAAAAATAAACACCCGCGCCCAGGCTCGAACCCATGACCTCCCGCTAACGTACAAACCCTCCTTGCCATTGAGCTGTTTTGTTAGTTTGAGAATAATTCCTATTTTAATCCTTATAGCCGAAATTTTTCTGTTCCCATCTTCTCTTCTATCAGATTCATTGGAATCCAGCCCACCAAGAATAATATGGTTCTCGGCCCAACAAACTAAAATAATTATACGGCACAAAACTTATAAGAATCCATATAGTCCACTAGTCTACTAGGTTTAAACGTATCTTTTATTTATTTTAGTGGTATCCAGCCGTGATTATATTTTTAATCATACACCTCGATAGATCAACCTTTACAGCTATTTGATGCTGACGTCCAACATAAATATAATCAATATCTTTAATCACAGTCCCACGTCTCTATCCTCACCATCATAATCAATATTTTCGTTATACAAGAACATAAGCAACAATATAGCTGTAGCAGAATAGTGTGACGGTGAAGTGGTTGCGAATAAGGTGAATGGAAATGGAATCGTTAGCAGTAGCAGTTAGCTGCAAACATAGCAGTTGGACAGCAGGAACAAAAGTACGTAGCAGTAGCATAATAGTTTATGTGATTGTGTTGATGGTCGGTTGATTGATTTTATTAAATAAAAGAGAAAACAGAAACGAATGATATTGGTAGTCATGAATTGCAGGAAAAATATATAGAGAGATAGAGAGAAGAGGGATGGTAGTATTTTCGGTTTGACAGAAGAAGAAGAAGAAGAAAAATAGCAGCTAGCAATCGAAGGGAATTTGCAGAAGTAGGGTTTATGATGGTATCGTTTGATAATTCTTGATGGTTTTAAATGGTGGGTTTGAAGGTGTCAATAATAATTGATGATGATCGATGGTGGTGTTTGGTTTCGTAAACTGGTTGAAAAACAGGAAACATAACTAACATGGCAGCAATTGTCGAATGAAACATCAACAAACGGTTTGGGTTTTTGTGATGATCAACGATGGGTGGTTCGATGATAGTGGTTTTGGGTGTTGGTTCTCGTAGACAGGATACATAAAAACAGTAAGCGTAGTAGCAACATTAGTTATGCGGTAGCAGTTTTTGTTGGGTTGCTTGAGGGTATTGTTCGAACAAAAAACATCAAACGATAATGGTTGAGGTAAATGATGATTTTATATGGGTTTGTTCGATTGTGGTGATCATAATTAGAAACAAGAAGGACATCATGACGATGGTTCAAATGGTTGTAGGTGCAAGTGGTTTGAAAAGAAACCGAAACGTAAATGTAGTAGCAGGTTCCGGTTATATTGTTGATGGTTGTTGATGGTGGCCGAAAAGTTGAAGATGGTCGGTGGTGTCATGATCGTTGGTGTTAGAGATGGTGAATTATGGTGGCGTGGTGAGGTGTTCGAATGGTGTATCGGTGGTGAGTTTTGGTGATTGAAGAAGAAGGTGTAGTATAGAGATGGGGTTGTTATATACTTATATATCTCATTTCTTATGTATGTATATCGATTTCTATATATGTAAAAGTTATATAGATATATCCTGAAAGAATTAGAAAAAATAATCAACAGTGATCTAATTACTTTTATCAATCATTAATAGTAATGCATGTGATTGTGTGTTCGTTGTTTAACTTAATTGCACAATTCATCTAATAATATATATGGAAAAGTGATCAAGTTCAAATTCAGTCTTGTTACTATAATAATTGTTGGTCTCCTTAACTTTTTATAACGTAGCTTGAAAGTTTCATAATTTTACTGATTGCACACAGTTTAATTAATAAGTAGTTAAACAAATACTTATTATATTATACTAGATCCACTTAATTAAAAGAAACAATATCTTTTTGTCAAATGAATTAGCACATTAATAATGTATTTCTTTAGATAAAATTTTATTAAAGATTTATATACTATTAATTAGTTAATTAAAAATTAAAATGTTGTTCGTGAATCGTCGAGAACAGTCGAAGGTCAATTGAATATATGAAACAATCCAAAATTTTTAAGACTCAACCTAACAGACTTTTCTAATCGTGTCAAAAATATTAAATCGTATCGAGAGTTTGATTTAAAATTAGTCGAAATTTTCCGGGTCGTGACAGTACCTACCCGTTACAGAAATTTCATCTCGAAATTTGAGTGAGGTAGTCATGGCTAACAATAAAAATGTTTTCATGACGAATATGAGTTGATAATTAGAGTTTTATCATTATTGATTAATATAGATAAAACGGTTCGATTATGTGAAGTGTACGAGTGAAGCTATCACAAAGGATTGAGATAGAGATTTAACTTTTGATGTAGATACGATGAATTTAGAAAATAAGGTGCGTCTTAACTTTTTGACGTTGTCTTGGTGGAATTCCAGAATTCAAGGGATTTAAAAGAAAATCTTGGAAATCTAGAGGATTTGATTCCTCGGCTAGTAAGAAAAATTAAGATCTCTAGAATTAATTACGGTGATCCGCCTCGATTACTCTGCCTGATATTTCCATTATAAATTAAGCTCTTCCATTCCATTATTTTCACCACTCCTATACTAAATTCCCAAATTCAAAAGATTTTAAAAATGCTTAATCCAGTTTTGATTCTTGTCCTTATCCTTACTATTGCAACAATCATTCTCCTTTTTCAACTTTCACCTGAGGAATCTACTTTCTTCTACTTCACCCTTGGGGTTATAGTGTTTTTAATTCTCCCGTGTCTTTATGTTACGATAAACATTGACATACACAGTTTGTAATTTATGTGTTGTTATCGGGCTTTATATTCTCCCTTATATTTCGAAGCTCTATGCTTTTGTTTTCTCTTCCCGACTTCAAGTCAAGCGAATAATGGTCCAGAATCCGTAGATATAAAATTTCGAATGATTATAATGTTCTAAGCAGGAAGGAATGTGATAGCATGATTTGCTTTTCAAATTTATCAAAATTACTGAAGATAGAACTATCAAGAATATATTCTTCTTGATATGTTCGAAGGTTATGTAGAATGAAAGAGTTATATAACATAACACATGATGATGGTATAATCTACTGTGAACCATCATCACATTTCATTAGAAACTCAGCATGACTTACTGTAATATAATCACGTTGGCCAAGCGCATTATATTATACTAACTCATGCTTCAGTTCCCAATACTTCTCCACAATTTCATTCATAATTTATACTTAGATTTTACAGAAGTTTCCAATGTAATGGAATACAGAAAACACGAAGAGGTAAATAATTTCGGACAAGAATATTTATGAAAATATCCTCAGAAATATCGAAGATATTTTATGATGATATTTTGGAATTTCTAAGTTCGAAGGTTGATAAAGAAAAATTTTCCGCAAGATTTTAACATGACTTTGGAGCAAGATATTCTCTAAAGATTTCATCGAATCCAGAATTACCTGGATTCTTTGAATATAGGGTTTAGTCCTTATATTTATCCTTGGTCTCCTTCATGGTGTGCTCAATTCGATTTTCAGTACCAAATTTTCTATAGAGCGTTCCTGACACTTCCTTCTTTATCATCAACTTTTGGCCATTAAGACCATCTACAACATGCTGCTTTGTCGGAATTTTCAAAGTTAACGGATCTGGGTCATCGGTTATCAAACCGAGGTGGTTTCAGGAGAATTGTGTTTTTAGATGATTAAACACTGATGGTAATATGGTGGAATATGAAAGGTTTCCCTGGTAGCAATAAAAATGCACACATATATATCAAAGTGATAATAAGGTTGTTTCTAATGAAAAGTCGAAGTTGTCTTGCTGGAGCTGTGACAAAATTTGGCTATTTTGAAAAAGAACTGCAAAGTTATTTTGGGTAATAATAACACTAAAGGAATTAGCACAGCTACATATTAAACGTTTACTCAGTTTTCGAGGGTTTTTCAGGTGCGTAACTATATGCATCAATCTTTTCTTCCGTAGATGAAGTGCGGTTGGTTCATCCTCTCGATCGAGGTGTTTTCAAGAATCATGAAAGGTTTGAACATGAATTGGAATCGTCAAGATTCAAATGAGGTTTAAGATGAAATCAAGTGGCAAACTTGAAGAATTGTTTAGTTTCATATGTTATAATCAATATTTTAACTCATTTTAATTGTCCAATAATGGCAGTCCTTAGTGGATAGTCCAATAATTGGTTTATATATATATATATAATCTTAGAATTACCTAACGACGTATTGTATACGTATTATCTTGCATCAACCCAGAGATGTATTGTAGACGTATTGTCTTAGAATTAACTAAGACGTATTGTGTACGTATTGTCTTAGGATTTATCAAAACGTATTGTATACTTATTGTGTTAGGATGTACCAAATATTCGAATTAATAAATACGTATCATGACCCGTGTACAACTTATTGTCTCAGAATTAATCCGACGTATTGTGTACATGTGTCCCGATTTATCCGACGATATGTAAAGTATGTAAAATAAATAACAGTATTTAAATGACGGTAAATAAAATTGCGAGAATATAAATTGCGATAAATAAAATGTAACCAGTTAGTTAGTAACAGTTAGCGTGGATTCTTAACAAAATTCTTTATAATTAATTAGTTTGTTTCTAACAATTTTTATTTTGTCCAATGTTTTCTTCATTATGCCACTTGTTGGATTCTGATAGGTCAAAATCCAAATATGAAATTGAATAAAAATGGTTATTCTGTGGTGAATGGATTCGTATCTCTGTGGATGTGAGTAGGATAGTAAATGACTGTTGAATCAGATTCGAAGAATGTACAGTGTAACTTATTAATGTGAAATTTAAATATTTCCTCGGGTATTACCTACCCGTTAAAATATTTTCATAATTAACAGTTTGTACGAATGAATTTTTAATTATAATCTTTATGAAAATATACTTACATATATATTTTCTTTAGATGTAATCATGGATTTAATGAGTCAATAAGATATTAAACTCATTTGATTTACTGTTAGAACTAGAATACATAATCTCTAAAATATTAGAGATTACATAATCGCCATAAAGAACGAAGATAATTGATGTAGAACGATATGTAGGATAAAGATAAAGTAGATAGAATGATACGTAGAATAATGATTATGCTCGAGGTACAGAATGAGATGTTGAGGCATGTGATGTTGAAACTTGGGTTGTTGGTGGTACTGGTGTTGATGTTGGTGCCGGTGATGTTGCTAAAGCTGGTAGGTTTTGCACCATATTTTCCAAAGCTACAACTCGAGCACGAAGTTCGTTGACTTCTTCTACTAACCCTGGCTGGTTATCAGTGTGAGGTGAAGGTTGGATATCTTCTTTAGTCCCGTTAATGGTAGCCTCAAGACGAAAAATTCTCGCAAAGAGGGTATAAACAGTGTTGCGAACAGGTTCGCCGGTGAGCGGGTCGAGTACTCCGACATTAGGCGGTAGATTTGGCTCATGATATGGAGTACCTTCTTCCTTTCTCCATAGGGTGAGTATGTCACGAACCCACCCCCATTTTCTTCAATAATCACGGTAGTTGATCGGATGGTGCGCTCCAGTCACGCTGTCTTCGGAGCTGGAGGAACTTGGTCTATTCGAAGAGGTCATCTTACACGATCACAGAAAGTTATGAAATGATTCTTGATATGAATTGAGGGCTGAATATTGGATGATATCCTAATTACATAGACTATCTGTATATAGTACATAAGATCTCGTAGATTAGGGGGGAAATTAAGGAAACGTGTCAGACAAGATTTAATGTGATGGGATATGAATTTGTCTGTACATCATCTATGCAATAATTGCAATAAGACGTGTCGAGACTGAAAATGATAGGTAGATATTTTTCGACAAGTGGTGGTAAGCAAAAACTTTTAACATGCAGACCAGGTTCAAGTTCAGACTTACTAATATAACCTAACAACTACTAGGTCGAAGTCCAGACTCATTAATGCATCCTAACAACTCGTAGTTAGACACACTAATGCAAGACCTGGTTCGCTACGGCCACCGCTCTGATACCAAATGTAAAAACCCGTACTTATCTACCAGGACGAAGTCATCAACATCTGGTCCCATTGCGAGGTACTGTCCTAAGTATGCCATGAAGGACTCCAAGTAATGTCTTTAAAATGAGCAAATGCACAGCGAAAGACTTAATTCGTACCTGAGAATAAACATGCTTAAAAGTGTCAACCAAAAGGTTGGTGAGTTCATAGGTTTACATTAACAATCATTTCAATATCTTAATAGACCACAAGATTTCATAATCATAAACATTTTAATAAAAATATTCTAAGTGGTTGAGCACTTGGTAACCATACTTAACATTTAATCAACGTTGCACATTCCCTTTATTATGAAATCTCACTACACCGTACCAAGTGTAGTCACCGAAATGAAGTACTGTGCAACCGTTGAATACTGGTCATCCAGCCCGGTTGGGGTTGTCAGGCCCGATAGATCTATCAACAGGATTCGCGTTTACAATACCCATGTAAATAGTAGTTACCAAGCTACAGGGAAATATGCCAGTGGTACAACTCAACGTAGAATATATTTTTAAGTACTTGTGTCTATTTTGTAAACATTTATAAAAGCAGCGCATGTATTCTCAGCTCAAAAATATATATTGCAAAAGCAATTAAAAAGGGAGCAAATGAAACTCACCTAATGTATTTTGTAGTAAAAATACATATGACAACATTGAACAACTAAACAATGCAGGGTTGGCCTCGGATTTACGAACCTATATCATTTATATATATTACACATATATTTGTAATCGAACAAATTTATTATATCTTAAATTATATATTATATATATTTAATTTGTATGTATCTTTAAAAATGACTAATATTTATATAGTTATATTAATATTTATATATGATTAATATTATATTAAAAATACATCATTTGTCATATATGAATATTTATATAAAAATATGTTTATAATATGTATTATTATTATAAGTATAATTTTTATATACATAATATCTATTTGTTGTAAAAATAATAATGATAATACTAATAATAAAAATAATGATAATAATAATAATGATAATAATTTTTAATAATAATAATACTTAATAATAATAATAATAATAATAATAATAATAATAATAATAATAATAATAATAATAATAATAATAATAATAATAATAATAATAATAATAATAATAATAATGGAAACTACCTTTAAAGTTTTTTTAAAAATAAACACCTGCGCCCAGGCTCGAACCCATGACCTCCCGCTAACGCACAAACCCTCCTTGCCATTGAGCTGTTTTGTTAGTTTGAGAATAATTCCTAGTTTAATCCTTATAGCCAAAATTTTTCTGTTCCCATCTTCTCTTCTATCAGATTCATTGGAATCCAACCCACCAAGAATAATATGGTTCTCGACCTAACAAACTAAAATAATTATACGGCCCAAAACTTATAAGAATCCATATAGTCCACTAGTCTACTAGGTTTAAATGTATCTGTTATTTATTTTAGTGGTATCCAGCCGTGATTATATTTTTAATCATACACCTTGACAGATCAACCTTTACAGCTATTTGATGCTAACGTCCAACATAAATATAATCAATATCTTTAATCACAGTCCCACGTCTCTATCCTCACCATCATAATCAATATTTTCGTTATACAAGAACATAAGCAACAATATAGTTGTAGCAGAATAGTGTGACGGTGAAGTGGTTGCGAATAAGGTGAATGGAAATGGAATCGTTAGCAGTAGCAGTTAGCTGCAAACATAGCAGCTGGACAGCAGGAACAAAAGTACGTAGCAGTAGCATAATAGTTTATGTGATTGTGTTGATGGTCGGTTGATTGATTTTATTAAATAAAAGAGAAAACAGAAACGAATGATATTGGTAGTCATGAATTGCAGGAAAAATATATAGAGAGATAGAGAGAAGAGGGATGGTAGTATGTTCGGTTTGACAGAAGAAGAAGAAATCGAAGGGAATTTGCAGCTAGCAATCGAAGGGAATTTGCAGAAGTAGGGTTTATGATGGTATCGTTTGATAATTCTTGATGGTTTTAAATGGTGGGTTTGAAGGTGTCAATAATAATTGATGATGATCGATGGTGGTGTTTGGTTTCGTAAACTGGTTGAAAAACAGGAAACATAACTAACATGGCAGCAATTGTTGAATGAAACATCAACAAACGGTTTGGGTTTTTGTGATGATCAACGATGGGTGGTTCGATGATAGTGGTTTTGGGTGTTGGTTCCCGTAGACAGGATACATAAAAACAGTAAGCGTAGCAGCAACATTAGTTATACGGTAGCAGTTTTTGTTGGGTTGCTTGAGGGTATTGTTCGAACAAGAAACATCAAACGATAATGGTTGAGGTAAATGATGATTTTATATGGGTTTGTTCGATTGTGGTGATCATAATTAGAAACAAGAAGGACATCATGATGATGGTTCAAATGGTTGTAGGTGCAAGTGGTTTGAAAAGAAACCGAAACGTAAACGTAGTAGCAGGTTCCGGTTATATTGTTGATGGTTGTTGATGGTGGCCGAAAAGTTGAAGATGGTCGGTGGTGTCATGATCGTTGGTGTTGGAGATGGTGAATTATGGTGGCGAGGTGAGGTGTTCGAATGGTGTATCGGTGGTGAGTTTTGGTGATTGAAGAAGAAGGTGTAGTATAGAGATGGGGTTGTTATATACTTATATATCTCATTGCTTATGTATGTATATCAATTTCTATATATGTAAAAGTTATATAGATATATCCTGAAAGAATTAGACAAAATAATCAACAGTGATCTAATTACTTTTATCAATCATTAATAGTAATGCATGTGATTGTGTGTTCGTTGTTTAACTTAATTGCACAATTCATCTAATAATATATATGGAAAAGTGATCAAGTTCAAATTCAGTCTTGTTACTATAATAATTGTTGGTCTCCTTAACTTTTTATAACGTAGCTAGAAAGTTTCATAATTTTACTGATTGCACACAGATTAATTAATAAGTAGTTAAACAAATACTTATTATATTATACTAGATCCTCTTAATTAAAAGAAACAATATCTTTTTGTCAAACGAATTAGCACATTAATAATGTATTTCTTTAGATAAAATTTTATTAAAGATTTATATACTATTAATTAGTTAATTAAAAATTAAAATGTTGTTCGTGAATCGTCGAGAACAGTCGAAGGTCAATTGAATATATGAAACAATCCAAATTTTTTGAGACTCAACCTAACAGACTTTTCTAATCGTGTCAAAAATATTAAATCATATCGAGAGTTTGATTTAAAATTAGTCGAAATTTTCCGGGTCGTGACATATTTCCCGCTTTACATTTTGCAATCCGTTTCCTTTTGCCCCTTTTTCTTGCTTGTTCGATAGACTGATATGCCCGAATCGGACGGTTTATTTTTGTGGTGTCGTTAGGTCGCAAGGTGTCGATACGAACTTATCAACAAAAATTTTAAGTTTATATTTTGCTGGGCCTAAATCTAATTCCTTCCTATGGGTTAGCAAGGGCAAATATGACCCAGGGTCGTTCCTTGAGCGGTTGAATCGAAACAGAGCTTATTCTGATAATTTAGTGATTAAGATGGGTTTGTACACAATTTAGTATTCAAGACTAGTGGTCAGATACACTTTGTGTGGAGAGGCGGGATCCTTTTGGTCCCAATAAATTGGCGACTGTTCGGAAAATCCAACAACTAAGTCCAACCGGTTTATTCTAGACACCACTTTATCCGAAATATCAAATTATGTAAAGATAATAGTTGAGTTGATTTGATTAATAATTGTATTTAAAATATTAATTAGGATCAGTTGATCCTAATTAATTAAAATATTAATTAGGATAGATATACCTTGGTGTAAACACTAGATTACCTAATAATTGATTTCTCGATTAGCATGTCATGAGAAACTAGGCTATCGTGATTCTGATTGGATGGACTATGCTCAACTCCCGACACTTTATCCAGTTTAAAGATATAAGTGGCCTATCTTGGATGCAATGCATACCTTGGGCTCACGAATAAAGTAGCATAGCCATATATATAATATCCAACCTTTCTTAACACCTTAGTGTATCACCCAAGTGAGTGGTTATGATTGTGTTTTGAATTCCTTTTTGTCAATGGTTTGGTAAAATCTAAGGGTTTGTAGACAAATTAGAACCTCTGATAGTTCTCAGTCATCCTTGAATATTTATAAGATTAGTTTGTATTGTAGTGCATTAAATTCCCATTCATGATTTAAATCAGCCCTTACTTAAATCTACCCAATAAATCCCTTAGTTATCCACCATGTACTATACTTATAGTGGTTCCATAGCTTCTAACTTTGACCATGCTCAAGTGGTCATATAGCACATCAGCATTGTACTCTACTGTTGCAACAGTATTTCCACGAGTCTTATACTCTTGACTAATGTCTTGATCTGGTAGTACGGTAATTCCCCATGTACTTTATAGTATTTCTGATGGGTTCAAACCTTGAACAATGTATAAACACAGATAATTAATTACCTTATAATTGTCGACTTTATAAAAGGTTTTAATCACATTTATTGGTGGAAGGACGATATAATGAGGTTTAATATAATAGACAGAAAGTGAGTACGAAACGATAATCATCCCTAAATAACATTATTAAATCATGGCAAACAATCAAGTAGTTACTCACCCATCATGGCAACAAGCATTTCTAATATTAATAAATCACAACATCGAACAAGAATATTATAATAAGTTAATAAAAGAAATGATAGATATTACCGAATAATATCGGCAGAATAACACTTGTATTTCTTCATAATATCCATAGCATTACAATGCGTGATAGCTTCTACTACTAACTACATACTAATCTCCTATTGATCACTAGAGAGCGACAACAGAGAGATAATTATTTTCCTAATCTCTGTATTTTTCTCTCTCTAGAATCTAGAGAGATAAAGTAGAGAGAGATCTAATCTTGTACTAATCACTAGAGAGTGACAATAGAGAGATGTTTTAGAGAAAGAAGTGAAGAAGGTGTGTGTTGAAATGGTGGGATGAGGCCTCCATTTATAGGAAATACTTGATGGCAAAGTTGTAATTAAATGGGCTGAAAAACCCCTGGCAAGTAGGACAGCAGGTAGGACGGAAGGCAGGACTGCAGGTATGACGACAAGCAGGATGGCTGGCAGGCCGTATGGAAAGCCGTATGGCCAGGCCGTTTGCATGAGCAAGCCGTTTTCTTGGGCCGTTTGCATGGCAGGCCGTTTGTGATGTGGCATGCCATATGGCAGGCCATTTGGCTTGGATCGTTTTGCTCGTTCCCGGGGTCGTAACTTGTCTTTCACCGTTTTCGCTCTAGAATCTTCGTTTTAGCTCCGATTTACTTGATTCTTTTTGCATCGTCTTCGTAATTACTAAATCTACAAAATTAACCGACAACATGATTATTTTGGAGATAAAGTTTGGAACTTTATTGATTTAAGACTTAATATCGGGGGTAAAAACGTGACTTTTTAGCCGATATCATAGACTAACTTAGCAAACTGCGGTAAAAAACATTTTAAGTTTTTCGACATAAACGATCTCCTTATCAATCTTGCAACAATGTCGGGGATTCCAACATCATCCTGTACAACATTCTCAACCTGGCTACTTTCATAAAGTCGAAGTAAGACAGTGACTTGAAATCCCATCCATACTTGAGATAGTCCACCCCAAACTCCTTTTTGACCGCATACATGTCCAATTCCTTGATGTAGGCCCATGCAAGAACTTTTCCTTTAGCCAAACAATTGTTCTTTCGTTTAATGTACTTAACAAACTTTGGTTCCAACTTTGACATTTCACAATCTTCCATTCCTCTTCCAAAATTTCAACCTTTTCTTTATTTATTCTGACCGGCAAAAACACCTCAGGAAATACTTTGGTTTTTTCCTTCTCCGCACATTTACGATTCAAAACCTCTTCATCAAACTTGAAGAAATCAGCAAAGGTGGGTTGATCATCTGTATTTACACCGTCATACATTGGATAATCCTCAACTGTGATGTCTTCGATGACTGCCTCATCAAAACTATTATCACTTTCATTCTTAGCAATGGTTTCAAAACATTCATCGCTAGAATTAGAAGGACCTGCAAAAAATGTGTTAGCTTGCACATCAGCAGATGAACTTGCATGTTGCTCTTGATGCACTAGCTCATCGATCTCTTCACGATTTAGATCGCTTGGGATCTCCCCTTCTTCTAGATCATCAAATATAGTGGAATGTTTTAGACGATCCAACATTTCTAGATAATCATGTAAAGTATAAGCAAAATTAAGAGGAATTACTGACAGTGGGAGATCATCATTTCCTTTAGCAACATCGAAAGTTAAGTCATCCAAACAATGATCATTCAGATTGCCAAAATTGATATCTTCATTCAGATCAATGGCTTCCAGATCATATTTCTTCTCAAACTCATCCATTCTCTGTGATACACTTATCGCTGTATTCTCCAATTTTACAATTAATAAGTTTTTATTATCAAACTTTACATTCAACCTTTAGATTTCGCTTTTCTGCGCTTCCACCAATGTTATCAATCTAGCAACCTCAGTATCCATCCTCATCTCCTTCTCTTCTGTCTCCTTCTTGTATTTTTCAAAATCAGCCATTAAATGTACCACTCTTGTATTCAAAGATTTAACAGCAGGATCAGGAGTAACAATAGGAGATGTAAAAGCTTGTTGCACAGGCACACTTTCAGTTCTCACACCTTCAGTGGCAGCGGGAGTATGTATTTTTTGAGTCTGTTGAGATTTCTGTTGAGATTATTACTGTGATTAAGTAGCTGAGGATGATTGATCAGTGTCTAAGGGTCAACCAAAAATGATCTAATTACACTAACTTTGTGACGACCCGGAAATTTCCGACCAAAATTTAAATTTGATCTTCATATGATCTTGACACGATAAGCAAAGTCTATAATGTTGAGTCACGAAATATTTGAACTGTTTACATGAATTCAGTTACCTCTTGACTATTCCCGACAATTCACGAACAAATGTGTGTAAATAAATATGTAAATAAATATATATATGTAAATATATATGTGTATATATTAATTTGTATAATACCATTTAATCATTTGATTTAAACATGTAAAGTAATTTGCAAAATAAATAAGATATTATTAATATATATATATATATATATATATATATATATATATATATATATATATATATATATATATATATATATATATATATATATGAATTATGTACACAATTAATATTGTATGTATGTTGTAATATATCTAATATATATAAATATTAAATATTCGAATGTGTTATAATAGGTATTACATAATTAATAAAATATAATTATATTAAATTTAATTATGATTTAAAATATAGTTATTATACTACTTTCATTATTAATATTAATATCAGTATTATTAATAGATTAATTTAACATATAGTGTGTGTATATATATATATATATATATATATATATATATATATATATATATATGAGATTTGATATGTATAAATTGTAATATCAATATTATTATTATTACTTTTATTATTATTATTTAGTATTAATATTTGTATTATTAATAATATATATGAATTTTGATTTATACAAGTATTGTCATTAATATTGTTATTATCATTAGTACTTCTATTGTTATTATTATTAATTTCTTTAATATTAAAATTAATATTAAATAGTAACATATATGTAATTATTATTACTAGGTTCCTTATATAATTAATATAAAAATATATATATAATCAATATATAATTATGCAAATACAGTTATATATGTAAATACATATACATATACATAATATTGTTATATATATATATATATATATATATATATATATATATATATATATATATATAGTATTTATTTATTATATATATATATATATACATATATAATAAATAAATACTATATATATATATATATATATATATATATATATATATATATATATATATATATATATATATATATATATATATATACGGTTTATACCTAAATAAATATAAATAAATCACGGATTCAGTTTCAATCATTCTCAAACTTTATGTGAAGTGTTTGCTGACTCTTAATTCGTACCAACTAAGGAATCAAACATCAGAATATGGCCAAAATCCGTTACCCATCTATATATGTATTATATTTTTTTTTTATGTTTCTGTTCTTGATTGAAATTCTGGTTTAGACTATTATACTACAAAACAAACTCTAAATGAACGAATCCAGTTGTAATAATAAAAAACAACCTCTATACAAACCTCTACATATACAACCCGGATTAAAAACAGAAAAATTAAATCGAAATTGGCAGAACACAGCTCAACACCCTGTTCTTGTTTCATTTTACCAAAACCTCAAATTCGAAACAAATTTCACAAACTAGAATTGCAGAAGTGTTAGGATTACTCATTATAAACTGTCTGCAAAGTTTTAACATCCAATTCTTCCTATCGATTTTAAATTTTGGAGTCAAATATACGTTTTAAAAAGTCAAACAATTCTTTAATGAGAAAATTTGAGTTTTCTGTTTTGATATAAGTCAAATTGATAATCCCTAAAGTTTGTATATGCAATTTCAAAACTAATTCATGTAGAAAGTGTCAGCTAAAATGGTCTCTAATTCGAAAATCGATTTCTAGTTCATACGACATTCATATGAACTGTTTCAGTTCTTTTTATTTTTTTAATTTTTTTGTTACAATTAAAACCAAATTAAATCGTTTCTATTTAATTTATAAACCCTAAAACCAATTTTAGATCTTATGATAACAAACGTGGTACCTCTGCCGATTTGGATGTTGGGAAGTTGAAGAAGATAAATAAAATCGAAATAAATCTGGGTTAAATATATTTGGGTACGGTATTAATACAGAAAAAGAGAAACAGTCGAGTGGTTATGGGTGTATGTGGATTAACGGGAGGTCACGAGTTCGAGCCCGGCTTGATGCATATTTTTTTAAAAGACTCATTTGAAGGTAGTTTTATATATATTATCATTATTATGTTATTATTATTATTATTATTTATTATTATTACTATTATTATTACCATTGTTATTA
The DNA here is from genome assembly GCF_046630445.1 of Rutidosis leptorrhynchoides. Taxonomy (NCBI): domain Eukaryota; kingdom Viridiplantae; phylum Streptophyta; class Magnoliopsida; order Asterales; family Asteraceae; genus Rutidosis; species Rutidosis leptorrhynchoides. The sequence goes on along the minus strand of NC_092337.1, from coordinate 439,799,871 downwards.
TTGTGATTATTATTGTTATTGCTATTATTAGTATTATCATTTAACATTATAATTATTATTATTGTTACTAAGATAAGTATTAGTTATCTACTATTATTATTAAAATTATTATTATTATTATTATTATTATTATTATTATTATTATTATTATTATTATTATTATTATCATTTTTATTAAGACGAATACATGTACCATATATTGATTACTAGCATTATTAATATCAATATTGTTAAGTATTATAAATGTTATTATTACAAATATAAGAACTAGAATAAAATTTATTATTATTTTCAATAATATTAGTATTAGTATCATTTTTATTAGTATTATTAACATATTTAAAATTTGTAATATCCTTGTTTTCATTATTATCATTTATATTATCATAACTATCATTTTTAATCAATAAATAATGTACATAGAATATACTCATATCCTAGCTTTATAATCATATATCAAACATAATAACATTTTTATATAAATACTTATATATAACAAATTATTAAACTGTAAATCTAATACTAAACATATAGATAGATATAGATATGGTAATATAACTAAATGTATAGATAATAATTATTTTTATATATCAAACCTATTAATATTATTTATATAAATATTTTCATATCACAAACTATTGATTTTTAAAAATAACACTAAACAATTATATATATAAGTATAGATATATTAATATAACTATATAAATATTAATCATTTTGAATATATACACAAATTAAATATATATAATATATAAATTAAGATATAATAAATAAATTTGTTCGACTACAATTATGTATATTAATAAGTACATAAATGATATAGGTTCGTGAATCCGAGGCCAACCCTGCATTATTCAATATTGTCATATGTATTTTTACTACAAAATACATTAGGTGAGTTTCATTTGCCTTTTTACCCTTTATATTTTTGGGCTGAGAATGCATGCGGAATTTTTATAAATATTTTACGAAATAGACACAAGTAATTGAAACTATATTATATGGGTGAATGATCGAAGCCGAATATGCCCATTTTGCTTGGTAACCTAAGAATTAGTAAACCGATCTACTAATTGACGCGAATCCTAAAGATAGATCTATTGGGCCTAACGAACCCCATCCAAAGTACCGGATGCTTTAGTACTTCGAATTCATTTTTATCATGTCCGAAGGATTTTTCGGAATGATAGGGGATATTCTTATATGCATCTTGTTAATGTCGGTTACCAGGTGTTCACCATATGAATGATTTTTGTCTCTATGCATGGGACGTCTATTAAAATGATGGAAATAATTATTTATGTTAAACTAATGAACTCACCAACCTTTTGGTTGACACTTTAAAGCATGTTTATTCTCAGGTATGAAATAAATCTTCCGCTGTGTATTTGCTCATTTTAAAGATATTACTTGGAGTCATTCATGACATATTTCAAAAGACGTTGCATTCGAGTCGTTGAGTTCATCAAGATTATTATTAAGTCAATTATAGTTGAATATATTATGAGATGGTATGCATGCCGTCAACTTTCGATGTAATGAAAGTTTGTCTTTTAAAAACGAATGCAATGTTTGTAAAATGTATCATATAGAGGTCAAGTACCTCGCGATGTAACTAAATGTAATGTATTCGTCCAGATGGATTAGGACGGGTCATGAAAGTTAGTATCAGAGCGGTGGTCTTAGCGAACTAGGTCTTGCATTAGTGTGTCTAACTGATAGTTGTTTAGATACATTAGTGAGTCTGGACTTCGACCGTGTCTGCATGTCAAAAGTTTTTCTTATCATTTCTAGTCGGAAATCATCTGCTTATTATTCTTAGGAGATTACCTGCTTATCATTCTTAGTCTAGACACGTTTTACTGCATTGACTGCATGAATAGTATATAGACAAAATTCATATCTTAGCGTATCTGATAATTCATATCTTAGCGCATCTGTTATTGTAGACTTGCCTAACATATGCCGTAAATCCCTCCGTAGTCTACGAAATCTTTAGTATTATATATATAGATATTTTATGTAGTTAGAATATCATCCGATATTCGAACATCATTTCATAAAATCCTTTACCTAACCGTGCAAGATGAATTCCGCAACCAGTTCAAGTTCGTCGGATTCCGATAACTATTCCGATATGAATTTTCACTCGAGCTCCGAAAGCAGTGTAACCGAAATGGATCAACCAATCAGCCATCCCCAATTTATCTGATGGGTTCATAGTCGACTTAATCAATGGAGACGAGAAGTAGATAATCCCTTCCATCCACCACATTTTCCTCTTGACGAAGAACCTGAAGCACTTACCAGCGAACCTGTCCGTAATACCATTTTCTCTCTCATTTCCAGAGTATCTCGTCATGATTATATATTATCTCAAATTCTAAACCTTATTCATTCGCTCGTTCCAACTGACAATCATCCCGGAATAATAAAAGAAGTCAACAAACTTCGCGCTCGAGAAATAAATTTGGAGAATATGGTGCAAAATTTACCAGCTTCAGCAACATCATCGGCACCAGCAGTACCATCAACAACCCAAGTTTCAACATCACACGCCTCAACATCTCATTATGTACCTCGAGAATAATCATCGTTCTACATGACGTTCTGCATCATTTATCTTCGTTCAACACGGCAAATATGTAATCTCTAATGTTTTAGAGATTATATATTCTTGTTCTAACATAAATCAAATGAGTTTAATATCATATTAACTCATTAAACCCATGATTGCATCTGAAGAAAATATATATGTAAGTATATTTTCATAAAGATTGTAATTAAAAAAATTCTTTCGTACAAACTGTTAATGGTGAAAATATTTTAACGGGTAGGTAATACCCGAGGAATATTTAAATTTCACATTAATAAGTTACACTGTATATTCTTCAAATCTGATTCAACGGTCATTTACTATCCTACTTACATCCACAGAGATACGAATCCGTTCACCACAGAATAACCATTTTCATTCAATTTCTTATTTGGATTTTGACTTATCAGAATCCAACAAGTGGCATAATGAAGAAAACATTGGACAAAATAAAATTTGTTAGAAACAAACAAATTAACTATGAGAAAAATTTTGTTAAGAATCCACGCTAACTGTTCCTAGCTAACTGTTCCTAGCTAACTGATTACATTTTATTTATAGCAATTTATTTATCACAATTTATATTCTCGCAATTTTATTTATCGTCATTTAATTTCTGTAATTATTTTACGCACTTTAAATATCGGGACACGTATACAAGGTTTTGACATATCATATCGACACATCTATATATATTATTTGGAATCACCATAGACACTCTATATGCAGTAATGATCGAGTTCTCTATACAGGGTTGAGGTTGATTCTCAAATAATATATATACTTTGAGTTGTGATCGAGTCTGATACATGTACACGGGTCACGATACGTATTAATTAATTCGAATATTATAAATTAAACTATATATGAATTATTGGACTGTTAACTGTGAACTATCGACTGTGGATTAATAACATTGGACAATTAAAATGAATTAAAATATTGATTATAACATATGAAACTAAACATTTCTTCAAGTTTGCCACTTGATTCCATCTTAAACCTCATTTGTATCTTGACGATCACAATCTGCGTTCAAACCTTTCATGATTCTTGAAAATACCTCAATCGAGAGGATGAACCAACCGCACTTCATCTACGGAAGAAAATATTGATGCATATAGTTATGCACCTGAAAAACTTTCGGAACCTGAGTAAACGTTTAAAACATAGCTGTGCTAATTCCTTTGGCGTTGTTATTACCGAAAATAACTTTGCAATTTCTTTTCAAATTAGGCAATTTTTTCACAGCTCCAGCAAGTCAACTTCAACTTTTCGTTCGAAACAACCTTATTATAACCTTGATATATATGCGTGCTCTTTTATTGTTACCGGAGAACTTTTTATATTCCATCATATTACCAGCAGACGTACCAGCAACCTCGTTTCTCCTTGGCTTAAATTTCTCCGATAAATCACTATATTTATCTATTGAAGTCTCATCATGTACTCATCCGCATCTTGTAACAAGAATTGCCATACCAATTACCGGGAATCGGAAAATCTGTATTGTGAGTCTCGCAACATTTTCACATCAACAGTTATATGTATCCATATAACATTTATCTCTTAGAACTATGATCTTCCATTCTGAAAAGTACCCATTCTGCGAATTAATGCTCTGAATTTTGAAAAGTTGAATGAAGCAAAAAAAAAAAAAAAATTGTAAATGACCTCAACAGCCAAAAGTTGATGATAAAGAATTGTATGTTGGCAAAGCTCAGAAAAAGTTTGAAACTGAAAAATTGATTGAGCAAACTACGAAGGAGTCTCTGAACAAATCACAAGGACTAAACTTGTACATTAAGAATCCTGATGATTCTGTTTCTGATGAAATCTATAGCGAATACCTTGCTTCTGACTCCAAACTCTTGCGGACAAATTTTCTTCACCATCCTTCGATATTAGAAATTCCAAGATATCATCGTATCTTTCATTATAAATATCTTCCATATTTCTGAAGATATTTTCATAACTATTCTTATCTGAAATCATTAATCTCTTCGTGCTATCAGTGTTACATCATATAGAAACTAACTATATTCTGTAAACTTTCGAGCTTAAAATATGAATGTTATTGAAGTAATGTTGGGAACTGATGCATGAGTTAGTATAATATAATGTCACTTGATCAACGTAACTATATTACAATAAGTCATACTGAGTTTCTAAATGGAACATGATGATTCACAGATTATAACGTCATCATGTGTCATGTTACATAACTCTTTCATTCTGATTAACTTCTGAACATATCAAGAAAGTATATTCTTGATAGTTCTATTCTCAATGATTCTGATAATTTAACAAATCAAATCGTACGATTACGTTCTTTCTTAGTTAGAACATTAGTCATGTTCATTCGAAAACTCCGTACTTACGAATTCTGGACCGTTGCTCGCTTTACTAGAGGTCGAGAGGATAATAAAAAGGCAAAGAGATCCAAAATATAAGAGAAAATATAAAGCCCAATAACAACACAGAGGTTACAAAACGTGGATATTAATACGAATAGCAATATAAAGACACGGTAGAATTAAGAATAGTATCACCCCAAGGTAACAGTAGAAGTAAACAGATTCCTCTGGTGGTAGTTGAAAAAGAAAAGTGATTGATACGATAATCAAGAAAATATCAAGGGTTAGAACTGGATTAAGCATTTTCACAAACTTTTGGATGTATGAACTAAGAAAGAAAATATAGGAATGGTGAGAATAATGGAACGGAAGAGTTTAATTTATAAAGAAAAAACCCGACATAACAATCGAGATAGATGACCGCATTTAATTAAAGAGATCCTAATTTCCTTATTCACCGAAGATTCAAATCTTATAGATTTCGAAGATTTTCAGTTAAATTCCTAGAATTTCGGAAATCAACCGTGACTACGTCACCGATTAAGACAAACTTGCATTTATTCGTTTCATTCTTTTGTAATAACTTCACTTGTACTCTTCGCGAAACCAAATTGTTTTATCCTTATTACTCAATGGTGATAAAACTTTATCTATTAACTCATATTCGTCATGAAAACATTCTTATCGTTAGTCATGACCACCTCACTCAAATTTCGGGACGAAATTTCTTTAACGGGTAGGTACTGTGACGACCCGGAAATTTCTGACCAAAATTTAAATTAGATCTTCATATGATCTTGGCACGATAATCAAAGTCTATAATGTTGAGTCACGAAATATTTGAACTGTTTACATGAATTCAGTTACCTCTTGACTATTCCCGACGATTCACGAACAAATGTGTGTAAATAAATATGTAAATTAATAAATATATATATATATGTGTATATATTAATTTGTATAATACCATTTAATCATTTGATTTAAACATGTAAAGTAATTTACAAAATAAATAAGATATTATTAAAATAAATATATATATATATATATATATATATATATATATATATATATATATATATGAATTATGTACACAATTAATATTGTATGTATGTTGTAATATATCTAATATATATAAATATTAAATATTCGAATGTGTTATAATAGGTATTACATAATTAATAAAATTTAATTATATTAAATTTAATTATGAGTTAAAATATAGTTATTATACTACTTTCATTATTAATATTAATATCAGTATTATTAATAGATTAATTATATATATATATATATATATATATATATATATATATATATATATATATATATATATATATATATATATATATATATATATATATATATATATATATATATATATATATATATATATGAGATTTGATATGTATAAATTGTTATATCAATATTATTATTATTACTTTTATTATTATTATTTAGTATTAATATTTGTATTATTAATAATATATATGAATTTTGATTTATACAAGTATTGTCATTAATATTGTTATTATCATTAGTACTTCTATTATTATTATTATTAATTTCCTTAGTATTAAAATTAATATTAAATAGTAACATATATGTAATTATTATTACTAGCTTCCTTATATAATTAATATAAAAATATATATATAATCAATATATAATTATGCAAATACAATTATATATGTAAATACATATACATATACATAATATAGTTTTATATATATATATATATATATATATATATATATATATATATATATATATATATATATATATATATATATATACGGTTTATACCTAAATAAATATAAATAAATCACGAATTCAGTTTCAATCATTCTCAAACTTTATGTGAAGTGTTTGCTGACTCTTAATTCGTACCAACTAAGGAATCAAACATCAGAATATGGCCAAAATCCGTTACCCATCTATATCTGTATTATATTTTTTTATTTATGTTTCTGTTCTTGATTGAAATTCTGGTTGAGACTATTAGACTACAAAACAAACTCTAAATGAACGAATCCAGTTGTAATAATAACAAACAACCTCTATACAAACCTCTACATATACAACCCGGATTAAAAACATAAAAATTAAATCGAAATTGGCAGAACACAGCTTAACACCCTGTTCTTGTTTCATTTTACCAAAACCTCAAATTCGAAACAAATTTCAAAAACTAGAATTGCAGAAGTGTTAGGATTACTCACTATAAACTGTCTGCAAAGTTTTAACATCCAATTCTTCCTATCGATTTCAAATTTTGGAGTCAAAGATACGTTTTAAAAAGTCAAACAAATCTTTAATGAGAAAATTTGAGTTTTCTGTTTTGATATAAGTCAAATTGATAATCCCTAAAGTTTGTATATGCGATTTCAAAACTAATTCGTGTAGAAAGTGTCAGCTAAAATGATCTCTAATTCGAAAATCGATTTCTAGTTCATACGACATTCATATGAACTGTTTCAGTTCTTTTTATTTTTTTATTTTTTTTTGTTACAATTAAAACCAAATTAAATCGTTTCTATTTAATTTATAAACCCCAAAACCAATTTTAGATCTTATGATAACAAACGTGGTACCTCTGTCGATTTGCATGTTGGGAAGTTGAAGAAGATAAATAAAACCGAAATAAAACTGGGTTAAATATATTTGGGTACGGTATTAATACAGAAAAAGAGAAACAGTCGAGTGGTTATGGGTGTATGTGGATTAACGGGAGGTCACGAGTTCGAGCCCTGCTTGATGCATATTTTTTTAAAAGACTCATTTGAAGGTAGTTTTATATATATTATTATCATTATTATGTTATTATTATTATTATTTATTATTACTATTATTATTACCATTGTTATTATTGTGATTATTATTGTTATTGCTATTATTAGTATTATCATTTAACATTATAATTATTATTATTGTTACTAAGATAAGTATTAGTTATCTGCTATTATTATTAAGATGATGATGATTATTATTATTATTATTATTATTATTATTATTATTATTATTATTATTATTATTATTATTATTATTATTATTATTATTATTATTATTATTATTATTATCATTATCATTTTTATTAAGACGAATACATGTACCATATATTGAATACTAGCATTATTAATATCAATATTGTTAAGTATTATAAATGTTATTATTACAAATATAAGAACTAGAATAAAATTTATTATTATTTTCAATAATATTAGTATTAGTATCATTTTTATTAGTATTATTATCATATTTAAAATTTGTAATATCCTTGTTTTCATTATTATCATTTATATTATCATAACTATCATTTTTAATCGATAAATAATGTACATAGAATATACTCATATCCTAGCTTTATAATCATATATCAAACATAATAACATTTTTATATAAATACTTATATATATAAAATTATTAAACTGTAAATCTAATACTAAACATATAGATAGATATAGATATGGTAATATAACTAAATGTATAGATAATAATTATTTTTATATATCAAACCTATTAATATTATTTATATAAATATTTGCATATCACAAACTATTGATTTTTAAAAATAACACTAAACAATTATATATATAAGTATAGATATATTAATATAACTATATAAATATTAATTATTTTGAATATATACACAAATTAAATATATATAATATATAAATTAAGATATAATAAATAAATTTGTTCGAATACAATTATGTATATTAATAAGTACATAAATGATATAGGTTCGTGAATCCGAGGCCAACCCTGCATTGTTCAATATTGTCATATGTATTTTTACTACAAAATACATTAGGTGAGTTTCATTTGCCTTTTTACCCTTTATATTTTTGGGCTGAGAATGCATGCGAAATTTTTATAAATGTTTTACGAAATAGACACAAGTAATTGAAACTACATTATATGGGTGAATGATCGAAGCCGAATATGCCCCTTTTGCTTGGTAACCTAAGAATTAGTAAACCGATCTACTAATTGACGCGAATCCTAAAGATAGATCTATTGGGCCTAACAAACCCCATCCAAAGTACCGGATGCTTTAGTACTTCGAATTCATTTTTATCATGTCCGAAGGATTTCCCGGAATGATAGGGGATATTCTTATATGAATCTTGTTAATGTCGGTTACCAGGTGTTCACCATATGAATGATTTTTGTCTCTATGCATGGGACGTCTATTAAAATGATGGAAATGATTATTTATGTTAAACTAATGAACTCACCAAACATTTTGGTTGACACTTTAAAGCATGTTTATTCTCAGGTATGAAATAAATCTTCCGTTGTGCATTTGCTCATTTTAAAGATATTACTTGGAGTCATTCATGACATATTTCAAAAGACATTGCATTCGAGTCGTTGAGTTCATCAAGATTATTATTAAGTCAATTATAGTTGAATATATTATGAAATGGTATGCATGCCGTCAACTTTTGATGTAATGAAAGTTTGTCTTTTAAAAACGAATGCAATGTTTGTAAAATGTATCATATAGAGGTCAAGTATCTCACGATGTAACCAAATGTAATGTATTCATCCAGATGGATTAGGACGGGTCATGAAAAACTTAGCTTGGGTAAATAGAATTCGTTCCTCGGGAAGTCGTGGTCAAATGTAAGCAATTTTCAGGAGTTAGTTTTTAGTAATTAACTAAGATTAACTAAAGTAACGACTAGTTTAACAATTACTAAGCAAAACACAAACTTTAAATGAGTAAAGACTAGGAACATAAACAATAAGCTAAATGAAGAGGTTGTAAACAGTTGGATTAAAGTCTTTATCCCTTCACAATCCCAATTATGCATGCACTAGTCCAAACAAGTCTTTATGCTATCAAATTATCAACTAAACCTCATAAACAAGATTTCTTCAGTTTTATGATATATGATTATCTTGGGCACAAATAATGTTACCTACACACGTTGTATTTATCCATATACTAAATTACCACTTAGTTGGTGATATTGCTCAAAATATACATATTTATCTTCGCAATATCTCCCTACTTTTGTGGCATTTCGATACGGGTTGTGATGATTAGTGAGCGGTTTGTGGTATTTAGTTGTTTCGGGACAAAAGTGGTGTAAAAGTTCATATCTATGCTAAGAAATCAACCCTTGAGCCAAAGGAATGAACCAAGTGAAGTTTTGGAGTGAAAATGATGTTCCAGGGTCAAAAGCGGCGCTCCTAAGGTCAAAAGCGGCGCCATATGTGCTAAAACGTGTGTTAAAAAGATCAGTGGCCAAAAGCGCCGCTCCAGCACAAAAGCGTCGCTCCTATGTTCCAAAAGCGCCGCTCCTACACAAAAGCGCCGCTCCTGTCCTCCCAAAAGCGCCGCTCCTGTTCCAAAAGCGCCGCTTTTGGAGCTGATTCAGCCAAAAAATTCAGCCGACCTATAAAAGCAAATTTGGGGTTTTTAAGTTACAGAGCTGCTTCCTTAGGCCGTTTTGGAGCCCTAAAAGGGTTCCAATCATGATTCCATCAAGATCAAAGCCTAATTTCATGTTCCAAGTCCAAGATTAGTAAAGCTAGATGCTAGATCTACATCATCCATTATCCAATTTGTAATTTCCTTTCCATTTTAGCACTTGTTCTTATTTTCTTTACTTTTAATGATGAATGCTTTAGTTTTAATTGATTTTGTTCTTTTTTATCTTATGATTATAGCTTAGATCTTCTTCTCTTTATCATTTTGGATTGTAATCTCCACTTTACTTTACTCATTTTGCACTAATTAGTTGTAATCTTTGTTTTTCTTCATCTAGCTTTGAATTAATTACTTGTAATCACTCAAGATGATATTTATTGATGTTTTTATGCTTGTTGCTAGTGTAATCTTTGCTATGTTTGGCTAAATCATTTGTGTTTGCTTATCTATGAATCTCTAATGCTAGTGCTTGCCCCAAATCAATTGATTATTGTTGTTTGAATGAATTACATGATCATGTGTTGTTGAGTTAGCTAAAGATCCATTGCTATGAGTTTATTTTAGGCTTGACTTTGATTACATATGTTGAGTAGCTCTCTTAGTGATTTGAGAAGTGAATCAATGTGTGCTTTAACACCTTAGGTGATCTAGACAACTAGCTTAGGAATTGCAAGTGATTGTGTTCTTGATCTAGGTTGGTTTTCAATTGGCCTTTAGTCGACATAGTAGTGCCGATTATCTTAAGTAATTTCAATAGTTGGGGGTTTTAAGTGATTTTAACCCAAGCTCAATCTCAATGATCAAATCATGCTTAACTTGATCTTAGGATACAATGCTTATGTGAATTCGTAGAGTGTTATTTGATTTGAGGTTTAGTAGTGATGTTAAACATTTAATAGTTCAACAACTTGTGCGATAGCAATTTGGGCGAACCGGGGCAAACCAAGCATAGAGAGGATTAGATAAGTGAACGCTTCTTAGTTAATTTGATTTAAGTCTTAATATTTCGTTAATTGTTTCTTGCTACTAGTTTACTTGTTAAGTTTAAGTTTGTTTAATTGTACAAGTTTTAGTTGTTAGTTGATATCAATCAAAACCCACCAATCAAACAAACCCCAGGACAATTAATAGTTTCAATTATCCGACTTACACCGTTCTCTTGGGACGAACTTGAAACGAATACTTACATTAAAGTACTATAATGACCGGGTTCTAAGTGCTCGTTAGTTGTGTGTGCTTATTTGTAGTGTTTGAATCTTGTATAAATTTAGAGGGTAAAAGATGTATTGTCACGCACGCATCAGTTGGATTAAGAACAATATGTCAAATAACAATCACTTGTCTTGCAACAATCAATAAACATAAACTTGCATTAATCGATAACTCAAAAGATTCAATGTTTTCGTAAGCCAAAAGACATAAGGATTACAAAATCAAGAATCACATAAATACATGAAAGAACTAAGCATACAATAAATGTTCATGGAAGGAATAAAGTAAAGGAGACTAGCCACGCATGTTGGTGATGATGATCATGTTGATTTGATGATGAAACATGAAGTTCTCGCCCTTGATTCTTGAAAGATGATGAATATTTGGATGTTAGGGTTGATCTTTGCTCTAAAAACTGCTAGAAAAAGTTTGTTTTTCGTAACCCTAAGGATTCCCTTAAATAGGGATTAGCCAACTTATTCTCAAAGAAAAAACTCTAAAAACCCGGTAGCATAATTTTTACATTGGTGTAATTTATGCCGGGGTGGCGTAAATTACGCCAGAATGTTTTTCTCAAGCGTATTTTTACGCCCAAAAGTCCTCCAATTTCCTGAGACGATTCAGCCTTGGGCGTAAATTATGCTCGGTCTGGCGTATTTTACGCCAGTGTTATTAAGCTGGTAGTTTTTTGATTTTCTCAACTTTTTCCACAACTCGACTTCAAACGCCATTTTTCGCATCTTTTTGCATCAATTTCTTTTCACACCTGCAATACACAAAATCTTATCAAAGTACCTTGTTTTTCAATTCAGTGTGATCACTTTTATCGTGTTTAAGTACAAACAATCGTGTCAAACAATGACCGATCAATGATCCTGAATCCTTTCTAGCCATTCGAAACCTTAAACGCTTTTTCTTTGGCTTAGTTGATACCAGAGGACCATCTCAATCAATATGCTTTCGTTTCCTTAGCTCAAATTAACTAGGATCAACATCATCTCCTTCATCATCATCATCATCAAGCAATCTCTCACCATGTCCAGCAACAGGTGGTGGTTGATCAAGTTCTTGATTATTTTCACCAATGGCTTCAACTTCATCTTCAGTATCATATGTACTTTTTTCATGATGTCATGCAATACCGTCAGGACACACATAATTTGCATTAGCCAGATGTCCAACTAATCTTTTGAAAGGCTCCTCGGGAGAATTGTGTCTTTTCTGTTTAATCCGGTTGAAGGTTATGTCAAAAAGATGAATCAGTTTTATCTCATCATGCCGGATCTTGACTAAACCAATCACTTGTTTTTCAATCATAATCTGCATTAACCTCGGGAACATGAGGTGGCTCTTCTTCTTTGCATTTACAACCAAGCTCCTGAAGATTGCCTCAGAAAATTTGTACTTTGCATTTAACACTAATGCAGCAAACATAGAATTGTATACTTAATCATAGGACTCAAGTATCTCAGCAGAACCAGAGTTAGGTATTTCTATTAGTTGCAGAATCGAGTGCGTTTCACACCTCCTTTCACAAGATCGTCGGAATAACCATGATATTGCATAATTCAACTACGTTTTTCATACCAATAACCGTCATATTTTGGTCCTTTGGATACGGTTTGGACACCATTTAAGGGTATTTGCGAAGATTCGAGTTCGAGAGTTACAAAGTTGATAAAGTTGGTTATTTGAGCATTTTGAGGTATATTTTCGTTATTCTACCATAAGGTACTAGTTTCAGTTGTTCGGGAAGCATTTTCTTACGTTTACGACAATGATCGAGCTCAGTATCTGAATAATAGGAAAGTCCCGGTGCGACGGGTTGATCTCGCGACGCGATGGGAGGTAGAAAATAAAATTCGAGCGTTTTGAATAATTGAGAAACTTTTCTAAGGGTAATGTCGCGACGTGACATAATCATCTCGCGACGCGAGTGCAGGTTTGAAAAAAATGGCGAGAGATTTCCAAAGTTGAAGAATTTGTTAAAGGGAAAGGTCGCGGCGACGGTTTGATCTCGCGACGGAGCTACAGTGAAACAGAAAGGTCGAGGGTTTGTTTAAGTTGGAGCAGAATTGCAGTAGGTGTCGCGACGCGACGGGTTAGCGGTGCCAGCTTATTCCATGCAGCCTATAAAAGGGGTTCAATAACCCTAAACGAAAAAGACACTTCACGCACTAGTTTTTGAGAGGAAGAAAAACCCTAACAGCAAAATCTTCACCATCTTTCAAGGATCAAAGGCTAGAGCTTTATGTTCCATCACCAAATCACCATGATCATCATCACCACCATGCGCGGCTAGTCTCCTTTGCTTTATTCCTTCCATGAACTTTTAATGCATGTATTGTTCTTCATGTTTTTGTGTGGTTTATACTATTGTATGACTTAAGTTATTTGGATTATGATCTTATGAACTCGTTCAATATTGATTGATGCAAGTTTACAATTATTGATGATTATAAGTTGAAGTATTGTAATTTCACATTGTGCACTTGATCCAACTTAGTGTAAATTAGTCTAGGGAAAGAGACAAAGTGTTTAGATCAATCCTAAGATAATTGTGATTAACAAACTCAAGAATTATTGTATATGAGATTTAATCAATATTTGACAACACAATGCTTAATAGGGATTGTAAAAGGACAAAGACTTTTAATCCAACTGTTTACAACTTCTTGAATTAGTTTAATGTTTAAGCTTTTTGTCTTTAATCATTTGTTTCGCTTAGTAATCGCTAAAATAGTCACCAAGTTAGTTAATCTTAGTTAATCATTCAAAATCAACACCTAAGAAATCAGAGTAGATATCCATATTCGTTTATCCAAATCTATTAAGAAGTGGGTGGATAGAGTAGATATTCAGGATACATATATGGACTACGTTACAAATCAGAGTACCACAAACCACTTGTGTTGTGTTTGGTAAAATTTGTACCATTTTGTGCTGTGATGAGACATGACTACTTTTTAGAGGCCAAAAGTTGAATGATACGTGAAAAGATTCTGCGAGTTGCAAATGGTAAAAAGTAACATGTATAATATTTCGTAATCGATTTTAATATGCATTTCCTGAATAATAATAAAATATATATAAATAAGCATAGATGTGAATAAATAAATGGCATAAGATACCGAACCTAATGACATGAGAAACTTGAATATTTTTGAAAATCGGTGGGTAAGGTAATTAATCTTAATTAGTTGTAATTAGATGCATGCGGATCGACTCAAAGGATTTCTTAAATTTTCGAGCAAGTTTCACTCGAATTGAGAAGCAGACTCTAAAGCTAACACGATTAAATTGGATCTAATTGTTTGTTTCAACAATGTTTTGTGTATTGTTTCAACGTTTAGCTCCTTGTAGAGTTAGATAATGTATGTTTTTGTTTTCAGAATTTAAGTAAAGTTAGATAATGTATGTGTATTTGTTTTCAGATTTCAAGTAGAATTTACATAATGTACGTGTATATGTTTTCAGATTTTAAGTAGAGTTAGATAATGTATGTGTATTTGTTTTCAGATTTTAAGTAGAGTTTACACAATGTATGTGTATTTGTTTTCAGATTTTAAACAATGTAGCTGGTTTAAGTAGATTATAGAATCTACTCAAGCACATCTATAAATCTGCATCACTTCTACTCACTCTCCTCACATATTAATAGTTCACAGAAAAAGAAAAAAATAGTTTAAAAAGTCTCATCATTATATTGTATATTTTTTTACTCTACAATTTTACCCTTTCATTTTTAACTATCTTTTTATCTTATATATAAGAGTTAAATGGCATAAATGAAATATATCTTATTATTCTTATCTATTATATTTATGAAATTAGATTATTAATTTGAGACAGTTCAAAATAAAATACTGGACTATCAATATGAAATGAAGAGAGTAATTTACAAGACCGCCCTCATCTATTTTATTTAGTTATTGTTTTCTAAATAAATATAACGTATTTTGTAGGCCTCAAGGTGCCATTCTTAGATTTAATCATGTGTCACCAAGAATTGCAATGGCAGCTTAGTGATAGTGTGGATAATATCGTTAGTATGTTTGTTGCAAGGTAGAAGGTGATGTATGGAGTACTTGAGCACAACATGTGTCGGAGTGTGGCAACCATATGTATGGGCTCATGTATAGTTTTAAACACTTATTTAGTTATTTATTTTAATATCGTATTATCTAATTAGTTTAGGGAGGTGATTTTCACGCACCACTTTTTAATCCATACACACTTTTGTACCATAAACATACAATTATATCCCTACATTTATCTACGGAGTTGAACTTCTATCTATCTATTATTATTATTATTATTATTATTATTATTATTATTATTATTATTATTATTATTATTATTATTATTCTAAACATAAGTAAGGTTATAATAGTCAATTAGGTGTTTATGGATAAAAAAGTAGTGTGTGAGGATCACTCCACGTTAGTTTACTACTGTATGAAAGAATATTATACTACTCCCTCCATCCTATATTCATAGCCCATTATTCTATTTTGAACTGTCATAAATTGATAGTTCACTTCCATACGTAGATAAGAATAATAAGGTAAAGTTCTATTATGCCCTTAATGTATGTGAATATGATTAAAAGAGAAAGAAAAAGTAAGAGTAAAACTAGAAAGTAAACAAAAAATAATACTTTTATGAAATTTTTTTAAACTGTGAGTTTTTTGTTTGTACACTATTAATATGAAACGGAGAGAGTAATAATAATTATAATTATTTCTATTACTATTATAACAATGTATTAACCTCAACATTAATTTTAAA
The DNA here is from genome assembly GCF_046630445.1 of Rutidosis leptorrhynchoides. Lineage (NCBI taxonomy): Eukaryota > Viridiplantae > Streptophyta > Magnoliopsida > Asterales > Asteraceae > Rutidosis > Rutidosis leptorrhynchoides. The sequence goes on along the minus strand of NC_092337.1, from coordinate 439,783,469 downwards.
GTATTTTTTTGTTGAAATGAAGAAGTTACAAAAACAATTCCAACTGCCAATTTAATATGGGCTATGAGACATCTTATCTATGGTTTTCATTTTTCAATGAGTTGGAATGTATTATTGATATTGATTACATATGTAAGTTATATATATGCAAACAAAATGAAATATAAAATACCATTAGACAAAATTGTCATGTCAGCTTGTTATAGATTTATCGTATAATTCCTAAATCTATTGTCTAATAGTATCTATTTTAGGTCTATTGTCTAGTATCCATTTTGGGTCTATGCATGAAAAGGATAATAGAGTACTCCCTCCGATCTAGATTAATTGTCTAGTATACTTTTTTCGGACTGTCTCAAATTAATTGTTTACTTTCAAAAATAGAAAGTAAATTTAACGAAGTTTACAATATTGTCCCTAATGAATTAATTACATTACAAAAATTAGATGGTTTTCTAATTAATTGATTGAGTGTAAAACTGTAAAGTTAAAAAAAAAAATACAGAGAAAGTACAGTGTGATAATGACATATCTTAAACTGTGTATTTTTTGTCTGGAACAATTAATCTAGGACGGAAGGAGTAATATTTACAGGAGTCACAGTCTCTCTCTCTCACGTAATTTAACTTTCCTCTCCGTACAAAAGTAAAAACCACCGTCAATCTACTTTTTCGGCCACCAGCATCTCGCCGGTGATCCGATGGCCTTTTAATGCTTTGTTTTCATCTTTCCACCTTCACCACTCTTTCATATCCGGTGTCCCTTTTCGTTTTTTTGACCTTCTCCGACGTCCATCCTTCAGGGATAACGTTCTCAAATGACGAAGGCTTCGGCTTTCTGGGATTCGCTATCTCTTGTTGGGTTTGGTGGGCTAGATATGTTCCTTGAAGACTGATTAGGTTTCGATGCGCTTTTTTCGGCAAAGTGTCCTTTTTCCGGCGATTCCTTGTTGCAGGCGGCGAGCCTCGTTATTCGAGACTCTGTAATGTGTCGTGGTTGGTAAGAGGTTGCTTTTTTTTTTTCTCGCTTGCTCTTTGTTTTCTTTCTGAATTGAAGTTAGTGTTGGTGTCTTTTTCCGGTTAACCGGAACTTTCTTTATTTTCCGAAAACGGTGATTTTTCTACCGTCGGACGTTGGTACCGTGGTGTGGAGGCTGTTGGTGGTCTGACAGCATCTGTCAGCCGCTGACCGGAGTTTCTCGTGTGGTGGTAAGTTCGGGCGTCTCGCTTTTTTTCTTCCTTTTGCTCTTTGATTCTGTCTCTTAGCCCCGTCCCTTTTTCTGGTGTGGTATGCTTGGTGGGTGGCTGCCGGAACTCCGGTGGCCACTAGGGTTTGGACAGTTCTGTTGTTATAACGTATTAAAGGTTCTGATTTTGACAAAATGAATGGTTAAATTGTGAAAGAAGTTATAGATATATACTTTTTAAGCTGGGAAACATTAACATTCGTTCTCCATCCCAAATGAACGTTAGTAATAACTAAAAAAGGTCTTAACAGTTAAATGCTATAGTGGTGAGGTAATTTTTTGAAAATTTTATTAAATAAAATTTACATACAATACGACCACACTCCTTCTAGCATTCTATATTCTATATCTATATGACTATATATGGTTAATTTGAGCATTAAAAGGTTGTAGCATACTATTAAAAAGTTATTACTCCCTCTGTCTCAAAAAAACTATCTACCTTATTATTTTTGTTTGTCTCAAAATTATTGTCCATTACTCTAAATAACCATTACAAATCATTAAAATTGCAAATATGTCCCTTCTAATTTTAGCAAATTAACATTAAATATAGCAATTAATTTATTAGTTGCTCTTTATAACCACATTAAATGGTGGACAAATTAGACAATTCAATTTAATATCTTAAATCCAACATAAAGTCAAATCGAACATTAAAATTTAAATATTATAAAAATATATATCTATCTATCTATACATATTATAAAGCACGTGCATTTATGCTGACGTGTCACCTTCTGGTTAATTCTGTCACATGTCATTCTATCGTTTCTTCTCATATATTAATTGATTTTCTCAAGTAAAGAAAATATTCATATTTTAAATTCAATGAAGTTACTTAAATATTAAACGTGACAATATTATTATTAGCTATTATAAGGTATATAGATAAAAAAAAAATTAGTAAACAAGATCAGCATCCTATTTGAGAAGATTATATTTAAGTATAAATTGTACTCCACAACACATGTGTATGTTAAATATACCGGAAATGAAGTTTCTACGAAATTTTGATATATAACTTAATTTAAATGAACAACCAAATAACTATATTAAATACATATTTAAATAAACTTAAAGTATATCAAACTTTTTGATATTTGCGGACACATATTTTAACGGACGGGCTCATAAACATATCATTATATATTATAAGGAATGGTGCGACATTATAAACGAATAAACTTTAAATAAAATTTAAGTATATAACTTAGTTTAAATAAACAATTAAACATCTATATTAACTATAAAATATGATATTTAAATAAACTTAGAGTATATCAAACTTTTTGATATTTGCGGACACGTATTTTAACGGACCGGCTCATAAACGTATTACAATATGTTCAAGAAAACTGTACGAAAATGAATGAAAACTATTGATTGTTGTATTGTAATTGTATTCAATACTAACGTTTACGATACTAATGTTTTGAATAGTAACGCATTAATACTCATGTTATCAATAATTAAGGGTTTTTTTTAATTGTAATTGTATACATTTGACTAGTATCATTACTAACATTATCGAAACTAATTATACAATTACCGTGCAACGTACGGGCTCATAAAACTAGTTTAGTGAATATATCAGAATCATCCGATATCTCTCGGTATTTTTCTTTACAACTAAAACGTTAACGATATATGCCATTTTCATGTCTTTATCAAATTAAATTGTTTCCATTTGCAAATTGTATTATCGTTCATTACCAATTTACCATATAATAAATCATATAATAAATACTACTGAAAAGACTCGTAAAATTACGAGTTTATTAAATAATTCAAATTTGATCATACTTTTATCGAGAATACTTACAAAACCATTGAGAAACATTACCAAATCATTGAAGCTTATAAAATACATATAGTAAATAATTGCAACGAAAGCGTACCACACAAATTTTGCCCGTAACATATGTATCCGAAATAATTAATGATAAAATACAAACATATTTAGCAAAATAAATGAACTACCTTTATTCACCCACTACCATTTTCTAAATTACATCATAATTACTATTTTTCTTGTCATAAAAGCACACATTACAACCTATATTTGAATAATAATAAAATAATCATCATAATTATAATTATAACTATAATTATAACAATAAATAATAATAATAATAAAGTTTGCTTAAGAATTAAATATTTATAAATTTAATAACGATTATTAGTAATACGACTTTAGAAAAAAAAAATTAAAATTTAAAATACAATTATTATATAAAAATTATATAATATGTTTCAAAATTTGTACATGTGTTATGATGTGTTTTATAAAATATTGTATAATTTATTTTTAAGATTATATATATATATATATATATATATATATATATATATATATATATATATATATATATATATATATATATATGGTCAGTGGAGTGTTGTATTATAAGGTTGTACCTAATGCTTCAATTGTATAAGGGTGTTCTACCATTAGGTTGTACATAATGTTTCAAATATTATACATATGGTCATGGGGTATTTTACCATTAGATTGTACATAATGTTTCAAATATTGTACATATGATTATGAGAGTATTTTACCATAAGGTTGTACATAATGTTTCTTATATTGTACAATAAATAATTATTTTAATGACATCATTATGAGTAACTTAGAATTTTTCTTTTTCTTTTTAAAATTTTTAAGCTTGTGTATTCTTCATCTTCATTTATGTCATTATCATGATAGAGATTTATTCGAAAGTATAGATATGTTTAGTACAATTAGTTTTACTTAAAATAATGGCAGAGATTTAATATTATATAAGTATATATAATTATTATAAAGCATATATAATTTTAGCAAATCATGTTAGAAGGCTAATATCAATAGCGCCGTTGAGCTCCCGTGGAGCGCCGTTGCCAAGCAACCGATGCTAGCGAGCTCCGTTGGAGCGTCGTTGGGAGTACCGTGATGTAAGATGTCGTTGTATGGCATAATGAATGACGGCGTGCTGGTTTTATCTGTTTGTACCTAGTGTTTTAAAAACTATACATTGTATTAATTATTTAATTTAGGTGGATTAATGTGATGGTAAATGAGTATGTCATGGATGCTAGTGTAATATGATGGGTAAGTGATAGAAATAAGTTACTAAAGTGACGTTGATATAACACAGTGTGATTGTATGAGATATGTCATAAATAAAAGTAGTCTCAAACATTCCAAAATATTAAATACTCTTTCACATTATTTGTAAAAACTTTTGCACCCATCTAAATTTTCTGAATCCAATTTCTCACATTATTGTTAACTTTTATTTTCACTACACCCATCATCATCCTATCTTAATAATAATAATAATAATAACAATAATAATAATAATAATAATAATAATAATATATAAAACGGTTAAAACTATAAATTGGCCTTATGCTTTCATTTCTGTTCCGATGTAGGTTATATACTCGAAAAAATACCAATGCAGACTATAAACTTACTGTTTATGTATCATTATCAACAGATATAAAATTTTGACCTGATAATTTATGCCAAAGTTGCGTGACGATAATATGGGATATATGTGACATCTTGGTGGAGAATGAATTAGTGATACATCAACAAATCATCTTTTATATAGCTTAATCGGAACAAAAGTAAAAGTTTATGACCTTTTATAGTTATATAAAATTAAAAAAAACACAAAAATTAATTTTATTAATTCAACAGATAATCAGACATATTTTGAAAGTTTATAACCTACAATTATATATATATACATATATATATATACATATATATATATATATACATATATATATATATACATATATATACATATAGTAGAGAGATCAAATGAGAACCATTTTGAGAATGAGAACTCTGAGAACTAAGGTAATCGAGCAAAAAGTGGGACGCGGCCGAACAAAAATTGTTCTAGTCGAACAATTCTCTTTAATCTCACTTCTTCTTGCTTACCTATCCACTTTTCTTCCTTACCTACTCAAAAAGTATCAGATCCCCAATTTTTTCAAATTACAATAATGATGAATATGATTACAAATTACAATTGAAAATGTCAAATGAAAAATACCCTCATGAGATTCAAATTATGATAACCAGGGGCACTCGTATTTTGCATTAACATTTGCATGAGAAGCCAAGTGAAGAGTTTTTTTTTCTTGAATCCAGCCATCGCACTGAATGGAAGTGGTGAAGTTGAGTTCCAGCACTCTAAAACAAATTTCATTTAGCACATAAAACAAATTTCTACAATAATGATGAAGATGTGGCGATGGTGAATGATGATGAAGATGATTACAAATTACAATAGTGTAATTAGATATCTAATTGGGGTATGCATCTAATTAAGCTTTACACCTTCAAATTTTTATCTCCTTCATTTTGATACTACACTTTTAAGTGCGTCCAAAAAAAAAATATTATGATTTCGAACAAAAATGAGGAGTTCGAACAATTTTTGTTATGCAATTTTTGTTCTACATCTTATATTCTACAAATAGATGCAAATTGATGCATCTATAAAATATGTAGAAAATGTAGAAGAAAATGTAGAACATGTGCAATTCGAACAAATTTGGATAAATTCGAACATTTTTGTAGAAATTCGAACAATTTTACATTCTACAAAATCTCAATTAGAACAAAATCAGGTTCAATTCGTACAATTTTTCATCAATTCGAACCTGTTCTATTTTATGTTCTACATCTTTTTGTTCTACACCAACAAGATTCAGTTCCAATTTTTGTTCGCCTACAGCCAAAATCGTTCGCCCGCCATTTTTTTTTTGTTCGAATGATAGTGCTTTTGAGTTCTCAGAGTTCTCAATCAAATTGAGTTCTCAGAGGATCCTCTCCCTATATATATATATATATATATATATATATATATATATATATATATATATATATATATATATATATATATATATATATATATATATATATATATATAAACCAAAAAGTGTTTGTGAATTGTGGTTGAAAGTTATTTTAGGATGTTTGTATCCATATATTATATCTATATATCTCTATTATATTATATATATTATTAAATTAATTAATATATAAAATAATATTACTCCGTAAAATCAAATCCAAAATAAGGAAAAAATATATTATTGAAACACAATTACTCCGTATCAATTATATTCTCAATTACTCCGTATCAATTATATTCTCTTTGAACACGTATGCATAGATAATGGATGATGTAAGTCATGAATTTTAATAAATGGATTATGTAACTTTTAAATTATAACACATTTGGATCCAAAGTTATATAAAATTTAAACAAGCTCTTACGTACTCATATTTTTCCTTAAATATTACGTAGTATATGATTTACATATAATTAAAAAAATATTAATGGTAAAAAATAAAAAAAATTGTAGACGTAAAGTTACTAACACCAATTTTAAACTTGTCAACACAACGGGCTCTTAAACTCAAAAGAATTTCTAAATTTTCTCAACACCACGGGCTATTAAATAATTATTATATTTTTTGCTATTATTTATTATCGCTATTTACATATCAACATGAACTGAAAATTACATTTTTTACGGTTTTTAACACACCCGTGTAACGTATGGGCTTATATATATATATATATATATATATATATATATATATATATATATATATATATATATATATATATATATATTGATTGTGTGCCGTTAGTTAAACTCTCATTTTTAATTGCTAAATTCGTGTAACAGGATTATTTAGATATCTTTTTTAATTTACCTAATATTTATTAATTATTAATTTAGTTAATAAGGAGTACTTAATAATAAAATTATAACTAAATTAACTGAATAACTAATAAAAATGGACTTTTTAAATTTTTTTAATATTACGGTCTTAAACTTAAAAAAAATAATTGTTTGAATAAAATCAATTAATTTTGCACCATTATTTTATCCACCGTGCAACGCACGAGCTCCATAAACCATTACAACAAAATTTCAAATTGAATTTTAACTATTTTTAAACTATCGTGTAATGCACGGGCTCTATACACTAACTATTTTATAAATGTTAACAATTAAGTACTTTTATCAATTATTATCATTTTATTGAAAATATTAGCTATAAAAAATACTCCATAATTGTTTGATAAACTCAATTGATTTTGCACGGTTATTTATCCACCCGTGCAACGCACAGGCTCTAAAACCTAGTATATATATTTAACATACATCGATTTAACTCGGTTTTATTTTCCTTCACAATAATAATGAATAAACAAAAATAATAATAATAATAATTTTATATTATTAGTGTAATAAAAATAAAAATAAAAATTGAAATTTAAAATAAATAAAATAAACAAATAAACTCCATCTCTATAAAGACGGCCTTCCCCCCCTTTTTTTGTAATCATCAAACCAAACCCTTCAACACCATGATTTCGTATACGATCTCAAAACCCTAAAAAACTCAAAAATCAATCGATTGCCTTCAGGTAACCAATCTGATTCCTTCATTTAATTTGATTCTAAATAAACAGTTCTCGATCTTAATTCTTTGCATCGCTTTCTTATTATATGTCATATATTCCATATCCGTTTTACTGAAACCTTATCAATGGCAACCACAATTACCTTTTTTTTGTGCGAATCTTTATCCCATACTATCTTTTTTGGACCCTTTTTATCCTTCATTCTTGTTATGTGTGTTGTATTTGTGCTATATAGATTATGTTTTGTATATAATAATTTTCACACAAGCTCTTATTTCGGTTTGAAACCCTAACAATATAGTTAAAAACTGTAATGTGGTGTTTGTATTGATTGGATTATAAATACTCTGCTCATGTTGATTTTCCCTTTATTTGTATGAGCTAAAATTAGGGCTTTTTATTGATGAAAAACTGTTACCTCTGTTTATGTTCAGGTAAGTTCAATTCAACAAATTGCAGATGGATGCCCCTAGACATGAAGATGGACACTCTGTTAACATATCAACAGTTGTGCAATCTGATACGAACAGGCAATACGTACCCAAAATTTGCGGTGGTGCTCCATGTGGATTTTCGGATGCCAAAACGAGTTCTCGCGAGGCAAAAGAGCGATCAGCGTCGATGTGGAAGCTTTGGGGTGGGGTTGTGTTGTGTTTCTTGTTCATGGGTGTTGAAGTATTCGGTGGAATTAGAGCAAACAGTCTTGCTATTTTAACCGATGCTGCTCATTTGTTGTCTGATGTTGCTGCTTTTGCAATTTCATTGTTTTCTGTTTGGGCTTCTGGGTGGGAAGCTACACCTTGACAATCGTACGGGTTTTTAAGGATTGAGATACTTGGAACACTCGTTTCGATTCAAATAATATGGCTGCTTACTGGGATTTTGGTATATGAAGCAGTAGATAGACTTATTCATAATACTGTTGAAGTTGCAGGTAGCCTTATGTTTGGAATCGCTAGTTTCGGGTTAGTTGTTAACATTGTCATGATGTTCATACTCGGTCATGATCATGGTCATGGTCATAGTCATGGTCATCATGATCATGGTCATGGTCATGGTCATCATGATCATGAACATAGTGAAGAGGATGTTGAGGATGTCAATATCCATGGAGTTAGTGTCACAACACACCAACACCGTCATCATGATCATGATCATGCTCAAGAAGAACACAGTGAGCCGTTGTTGAAAACGAAAGAGAATAATAAGAAGAGGAATATAAACATTCAAGGTGCATACCTTCACGTGTTAGGTGATTTGATTCAAAGTATTGGCGTAATGATAGGTGCTGGAGTGATATGGTACAATCCGAAATTAAAAATAATCGATCCTATATGCACGTTACTGTTTTCCATTATTGTATTGTATACCACCATAAACATGTTGCGTGACATATTAGAAGTTTTAATGGAGAGTACACCGAGAGAGATCGATGCAACGAGTTTGGAACGAGGTCTTTGTGAGATAAACGAGGTGGTTGCGATTCATGAATTGCACATATGGGCGATTACGGTTGGGAAAGTGTTGTTAGCTTGTCATGTTAAGATTAGGCATGAAGCAGATGCTGATGTGGCGCTCGATAAGGTGGTGGACTATATCAAAAGGGAGTATAACATCAGTCATGTCACGATCCAGATAGAGCGTGAATAAATGCAAGTTCGGGCTGTTAAATTGTTTTCTCGTTGTTCTGTATGGTAGTACGATTTCGATGTGGCTAGCAGGTTTTTTCGGACAGGTGATTTTTTTAGTGTTTATGGCTAGCTTATGTGCAGTGATTGCAGTTTATGACTGATCATTTATCCAGCAATTTAAATTTTCTAGTACTATTTTCAATATGTTAGCTTATTTGTAGTGACAGCAGATTAAGAGTGATCATAATTTGGATATGTTAATTTAATTATACATATTATATATATATATATATATATATATATATATATATATATATATATATATATATATATATATATATATATATATATATATATAGTGGTAGGATCAAGAGGGAAGTAACCATTAGGGGGGAAGCGGGAGAAGCAAAAACTTTTTTTTTTTTTCGTTTTTTGAAAAAACTGTGTTCACGAACATTATAGATGAGATGAAAATATGAACATTTAGTAGAGACACTTTGTGATAAATGTTTTTATTTTGGCGGAAAAACGCTCGAAGAAGTAATATATAACAATTATCGTGTTTTTCGAGCGTATTTTGAGGTTTTAGCTATTGGGGTTTAGATATTAGGGTTTAGATATTAGGGTTTATAGGGTTAGATATTAGGGTTTAGAAATTTAGGGTTTAGGGTTTAGATTTAGGATTTAGATTGAGTTTTTAACACGAACGGTTTAGAGTTTAGGGTTTAGGGTTTAGGGTTTGATGTTTTGGGTTTATGGAATAAACCCAAACCACCAAACCCTAAAACCTAAACTCTAAATCGGGCTAAATTTTACTTCACAAAACATGAAAAAAAAAACGTTCATATTCTTCACGAACAATAGTATCTTTAATGTTATTTTTGTCGATCGTTTTTCCGCCTAAATAATAACAATCATCACGAAGTGTCTCTTCTAAATGTTCATATTTTCGTGTGATCTTGATGCCGGAAAAAAAAAATTAAAAAAAAACGAAAAACAAAAATTTTTTTTGTTTCCCCCCGATTGGTTACTTCCCCATTGATCCTGCCCCTATATATATATATATATATATATATATATATATATATATATATATATATATATATAAGTTCAAATGAGAACCAAGAAAAAAGGAAGAACCGCGAGAACCAAAATACATGAGGGTAAAAAAGTAAATTACATATATACATTGAATATCCGTTTCATTTAGTCAAATATTCAAATGAATTTAAGCAGTTACAATTACAAACTATAATTAAAATTGCAGTTGATATCGCCACCATCATGACCCACATCACTATTAACCAATTTCATCTAGGAACATCTTCACAATCTGTTAGTGCATATTTTGTAATCCCTAGTTCCATGAACTTTAACGTTTTATTCGATCATGTTGTAACCTGTAATATTGTTAAACGTTGATTGTCGATGTGTTATTTTATTTTTGTAAACGTTTAAATATATTTCGTAATATTAATCGACAGTCGGCCGACTGACATGGTCAGTCGACCGACTGTCATTCACTGTCGACCGACATAGGAACTGAGGTATTTAAGCCTAATTAATCTTTATTAATTTGGTTAACTACTTAGCACATTACACACACACGAAAAACACTTCTGGGTTGAGTCTCTCTCAATCTTCATGTCCAAATACCACAGAATGTCAGTCTAGGCTTCGTGTTTATCAAGATCTAGTCTTGGTTTGACTTGTACGAACCTGAAAACCCATAGATATTCGTTTAAGCTCTTTCTATTGTTATTCCGCCTCTAGATCATGTTAGGTTGATTCTAAGATCCTCTCTCTCAGCGTCTACAAAGTGGTATCAGAGCACTGGCTTGCTGAATCAATTGTTTTAAACGAGTTCTTGGTATATTTTTGGGTCAAAAAATTGGTTTTGGATTGAATTGTGTATACTTTTACGTTAAACCTTCGGTTTTGATTCTAGCTCTGAAAGAAAGTACAGTCGACCGACTTAGGAGACAATCAACCGATTTTCATGTATTTCGACCGATTGTCATTAGTTCGACCGATTGTCTTTAAACCGACCGACTTAAGTATTAAACCGACCGACTTAAGTATTAAACCGACCGACTTAAGTATTAAACCAACCGATTGAAGGAACATCGACCGATTGAAAAAGTACTACCATTTGCCTAAATGTAAACAGAACTTCGACCAAGAAGTCATTGACAGTCGACCGACTGTTGTTGTTCATCGACCGACTGTTGTTGTTCATCGACCGACTGTATCTGTTCATCGACCGACTGTATCTGTTCATCGACCGACTGTCACCAACAGTCGACCGACTTAGGATCAGATTCAACTTTAATCAAAATTTAAAATGTCTGATCAGGCAATGGCAATTACTTCCGGCGTTCAAAACATTTTACTATCTGATAGTGAATCAGGCAGTGCCAATCGTGCTCCTAGACTTGATAATACAAATGATTACATTAGATGGAGGGCTAGGTTCATGAATTACATTAGAGGCCTTGATCCTAGAATGTGGGATTTGATACAACATGAATATAAAGAGCCTTTAGGTACTGATGGTAATAGTAAAAAGTATGAAGATTATAGCGTGACAGAAAAAGAAACATATGCCTTAGAATGTAGATGTTATGCTCAATTGACCCAGGGTTTAGACGGTGATATTTATCATCAATATCAAATGCACTTAACTTCATATTCTCTTTGGAATGCTATTAAGATAGGTGTCGAAGGAAATAAGGCGTATCGTGAAAAGAAAGCTAAAGTAATCAAAAGTGAATGGAAAAGGTTTGCTGCTCTAAGTCATGAAACGTTAGAAGAGACAATCATTCGCTATCGTCATCTTGTCTCTGAATTGGGTAACTTAGGTGTAGAAGTTACAGAACAGAAAGCTATCAAACAATTAACAGATGGTTTACCACACAAGTGGGATGCGTTTATTGAACAGATAAAAGACAGAGCTTCTTCTGCTGGTGAATCACTGACCCTAGATAAATTCACATCAAAATTGATGGTAAAGGACTTGGATATGGAAACCAAGAAGAAACGTCTTGAGGGTCAACAGAGTCCTATAATTTACAAAGCTGGTACTTCTGGATTGAGCAATGTTCATGCTCCCCTACAAACAGCGTTTGTTTCTAATGAGAGTGCTGTAAATAGATCACAACCTGCTCAAAAAGTGATGTTTCCAACCCAAGTAAATAAGCCTAGTAATACAAATCAGTCCACCATTAGACAGGAGCCAAAAACTGTAGTTCTCAACACTGAGAATTTAAGAACTAGGCCCCTTTCAGTTGTAGAGGAAGATATGGCTTTAGTTGCTTTGGTAGTTAATTCTTATAATGAAATGGTTGGTGGTCAAATTGGTAATGCTCATTTAGAAGCAGAAGATTATGAGCAGATTGATGAGGATGAACTTGAAAAGATGGATATCCTCTGGGCTATGGGTAGTGTGATTAGACGAGCGAAGAAATTTCTGAAAAGGACAGGTCAACAGAGCTTAGGTGTTACTAGAGATACTAAGTTAGGTTTTGATATGTCAAAAGTGAGATGTTTTAATTGCAATGAGTTAGGACACTTCAAAAGAACATGTACCAGGCCACAGAAAACTGGTTTTCACAACCCATTTCACAATCAGTATAATAAGACAAAGGTTAATGTGCCAGTTGAAACAACGAGCGGTGATACTATCAGAAATGATAAAGCAAAAGGCTTAATTGCAACATATTCAGACGAAGGTTGTGATTGGACAGTATTTGCTGATGATGAAAATCATGCTAACGTTGTTAGAATGCCTAAGACCGAAGAAGAAACTGAAAGTGAGAAACAAGAAAGAGAGAAAGCTGGTTGTGTTGGTACTGCGAAAGAATGCATGTGTTACATCTGCAAGATGGAAGCAAGAATTGAGCGAACTTATGCAATGATCAGATATGTTAGAAGAGGTGTTCTTAACAAGAGAGTGTATGAGAAGTTCAAATACGCAATGCACAATGATGGCGATGTATGGACGGATTACAGTAGTTCGTCTTCATCAGATGGAGAAACTATTGTAATAGATGATGTCAAGATTTCAGTTGAGTTGAATAATTCTGACTGTTCCAGTTCTAGTTCAGAATCTGAACCTGAATCAGAGACTGAAGAAAAGCAGTATGCGTTCATGGCAAACACATCAAGGACTCTAAGGTACAAACTGAATTTCCTTTGGTATGTAACGATTGTGCTGATCATAAGTTAGAAATTGCTAAACTTGAATCCATAGTTTCTAAACTGAATGATATTCCCTTAGGATGTATATACTGTCCCGAAGTAAAACAGGAACTTAGGATTGTTAAAGCAGCTTATCTTGAGGTAAAAGGCCTATACGAGACTAATTTAACTCAGTTTAACAATAAAAAGGAATTCAGGGAGACAATCAAAACTCTAGAAAATCAAGTTCATGATTTAAGAGCTACAATTTCAGGTGACCAAAAGGCCATAATGATGTACTTAAATCAACTTGAATGTGCTAAGAGAGAAAAGGAAGAGTTTAAGATTAAGTATGAGTCAGAAAAGGCTAGAAATGACACTTGGCAGCGAATGTCATATGTCATTGACTATACTGTCTATAACAAGAATGATGGTAAAAAGGGTTTAGGTTATAAAGAGTGTCCTCCTCCTCTTAGGAATGAGTACATTAATAAACCTTCTGATTCTTGCCTTAGTGAAATCCTAAGTGTTAAGCCTGTAGAGAATGAAAAATCAGACAGCACTAAGCCGATTGTTGAATACTTAGCTGAGGACAGTAAATCCGATTCAGAGTATGAAAAAGTTTCAGAGTTTGTGACACCAAAATCCAAACCAATTACTATCCTGAAAAATCCATTGAATGCTAGTAAGGCTAGTGAAAGCGGACAACCCACACCTAGAAAACAAGTAAACTCTAGGAACGCTAATGGAAAGAAAATATTTCAGACACCTGTCAAGTATCAGCAGGGACTCAACCTAGATAAAGAATATGTTCTTACACAAGCACCTGAAGAACTATTTAATAAAAGGAGCCCTAATACTAACAATGTGCCTAAATATGTGCATCCTAACCGTCGACCAGGCTTGAAACATCATGTTGAGAAGCCTATGCCACCCATGAAACAGTCTTTTCCCAATAAGCATCTGAGTTCAAAAACACGTACAAAAGAAACTCAAAACTGTAATAAATGTGGGAAAAAGGGTCACTGTGCTGTTAACTGTCAACAGCGTTGGAAAACACCAAAAAGAAAATCTGACACTGAAAAGAAAACTACACACTATGCTTCTAGTTCCAGTTCCATAGGTACTTCAAGTAATAGTTCAAAAGGTTTTTATAAACCAAAGTCAAATTCTATTGCTAATTCATCCACAAGGGTACAGTCAGGTGTGAATAAAATTTTTCAAACGAATGACTATTATGAGAAATCTGTTGGTAAACGTACCGTTTGGAAGCCTAAAACCGAGACAAAGGTTGTTGACAAGTCCAATGATCCATCGGGATCAAAGGGTCAATGGATGGATGTGCAAGTTATTGGTGTCGATGGGAAACCCACTGCCATTCGGGCATGGGTGTCCATCTCAAACTAACTTCTTTTCTTGTTGTGCAGGTCGCCTACGATCCGAGTAGAAATACATGGATTGTTGATAGTGGGGCGTCCCGGCACATGACAGGAAATATGTCCTTACTTTCTAATGTCAAATCAGTAAATGGAGGATCTGTTTCTTTTGCAGGAGATGAAGGAGGTTTTATTACAGCTCAGGGTGTGATTGCTAATGCTAATGTTAGTTTTGATAAAGTGAATTTTGTGAAGCAGATGTCAAATAATCTGCTGTCAGTTTCGCAAGTAGCAGATAAAAAGCATAAGGTTGCCTTTGATGATCAAAGATGCTACATTTTGAAGAAAGAGTATGTAATACCGGAAGAGATGATTCTTATGACAGCTCCCAGAAATAAAGATTTGTATATTTTGGATATGTCAACAGCCCATGTTAAAGCTGCAACAGGTCATCAAGCTTTCATATCCAAAGCTACAGAACAAGAATCAATTTCATGGCACAAGCGTATGGGTCATTTGAGCTTGAGAAAGATGAACAATCTTGTTCATAATAATATGATTGAGGGAGTAAATGTTAAGAGTTTTCAAATTCCTGAAGGATGTCTTCCGTGTAAGAAAGGGAAACAGACTAAAAAGTCACATGCAACAAAGAAACATCATTCAATTGTTGTTCCTCTGGAGTTGTTACATATGGATCTCTTTGGTCCGATTAATCGAACAAGCATCTCTGGAGATTCATATTGTTTGGTAGTGACTGATGAATACTCACGATACTCTTGGGTAGTGATGTTAAAAAGGAAGTCTGACACGTTTGACAATATAAAGTTGTTGTTTTTGAAGCTGGAATCTTTGTACAAGTTAAAGGTTAGGAAGACTCGAACAGATAATGGTACTGAATTCAAGAATCAGCAGATGGAGAGTTTCTGCAATGAGAAAGGCATTCAACAACAGTTCAGTCCAGCTTATACTCCGCAATCAAATGGTGTTGCTGAAAGACGTAACAGAACGTTAATTGAAACTGCGAGAACTATGTTAGCCGACTCAAGTTTACCGGTTAACTTCTGGAGTGAAGCTGTGGCTACAGCATGTTATACAATGAACCGATTGTTAGTAGTCAAGAGATATGGAAAGACTTGCTATGAATTGCTACATAAAAGGAAGCCTAACATTAAACATTTCGAACCCTTTGGTGCACCGTGTTCAATCATGATACGAGATACTGGAGGAAAATTTAATCCTAAGGCTGTTCCTGGTATATTTCTTGGTTATGGGAATCCAAACAAAAGAGTTTTCAACACTGTATCTAAACGTGTTGAAGAACATTTTGAAGTAGATGTTCAAAGAAATGCTGCTATTCCTGCTGGGAAAGGTTTTTCATGGCAGTTTGATTATGAAAATTTGTTTGATTCTTTTGGTCTTCCGTCTGTTGCTACTGATGATGAAGTTATTGCAAGATTACTGAATGAAATGCAGACGTCTCCATCACAAATGGTTCCGAAATCTCAAACGGCACCACAACATCACCCAGTGCCGCAACAACAACTTGTTCAAGATGATGAAGAATCCGGTGATTATCAAGATGATCCATCTTATGATGGATCTGATTCTGTAGAGGAGTCACAACCTATAGACAGTGGCGAAAGTGTTCATAATCTGCCACAAAATGTAGAAGTTCAGGAAGAACAACCAGGACCTGAAGGTGTTCGTAGATCATCACGAACAGTTGTCCTACCTCGACACTTAGATGATTTTATTGTTGATTCGAAAGGAGTTTCTGGAGCACCATCAAATGATGCCTCAACGTCTGTAAATCAGAAAGCTTCAACTGAGAATGTTATGCAAGCTTTCTATTCTTCACTAAATAGGTCAGGCAAACTCTTCTTACATGCATATTCATGCTTTGTGTGTCAAATTGAACCAAATTCTGTTGAGGAAGCTCTTCTTTATGATGATTGGGTAAATGCCATGCAAGAAGAGCTTTTGCAATTCAAGCATTTAGGAGTATGGAAACTAGTGACTCCGCCGCATGGTTGCAAACCTTATGGGCTTAGATGGGTATGGAAGAATAAAAAGGACGAGCAAGGTATTGTAATTCGAAATAAAGCTAGATTGGTTGTGAAGGGATATCAGCAGATCCCTGATATAGATTATGATGAAGTATTTGCACCAGTGGCTAGACTTGAGGCAATTCGAATATTTTTGGCATTCGCATCTTTTAAAGGCTTCAAGGTCTATCAAATGGATGTTAAAAGCGCCTTTTTGTACGGGACTCTCAATGAGACCGTGTTTGTTAAACAACCACCGGGTTTTACAGATCCACACTCTCCAGAAAAGGTATATCGTCTAGAAAAAGCACTGTATGGGCTTCATCAAGCTCCAAGAGCGTGGTATGGTACGTTGTCCAACTATATGATTGATAATGGTTTCAGAAGAGGTGTCATCGATCAGACACTTTTCATCAAAGAAAAGGGCAAGCATATAATGCTAGTACAGGTGTACGTGGATGATATTATCTTTGGATCTACAGATAAGACGATGGTGGATGATTTTGAGGAGGTAATGCAGAAACGGTTCAAGATGAGTTCAATGGGAACTATCAAATTCTTCCTTGGTATTCAGGTTGTACAAACAAATCAGGGTATCTTTTTACATCAGACAAAATATGTATCAGATATTCTGAAAAGATTCAAAATGGAAGATGAGCGTCCTGCAAGGATGCCGCTATCGGTGAATCACGGGATTACACCGGATAAGGAAGGTGATAAGGTTGATCAAACCTTATATAGAGCCATCATTGGTTCGTTGATGTATCTAACAGCGTCTCGCCCTGATATCATGTTCGCAGTTTGTTTATGTGCTCGCTATCAAGCAAATCCGAATGTACATCATTTGCTTGTGGTGAAAAAGATTATGCGTTATTTAAAGCAAACTCCGAATTTGGGCCTATGGTATCCCTGTGATAATGATTTTGTACTGACGGCTTATAGTGATTCCGACTATGGTGGATGCAAGAAAGATTTTAAGTCAACATCAGGAGGTTGTCAATTCCTTGGAATCAGACTAGTTACATGGCAGTGCAAGAAGCAGACAGCAGTGGCCTTGTCCACTTGTGAAGCTGAATACATTGCTGCAGCAAGCTGTGCATCTCAGGTTGTGTGGATACAACAGCAGCTTCGTGACTACGGTTTGCATATTTCTAACACTCCTATTTTTGTTGATAATACTGCTGCCATAGCTGTTACGAAAAATCCTGTGAATCACTCTAAGACCAAACACATAGGGATTAAATATCATTTTATTCGAGACTGTTATGAGAAAAGGCTAATTGATGTTATACAAATTGGCACAACTACGCAAAGGGCTGATCTTTTCACAAAAGCTTTTGATAAACCGCGTTTTGATTTCTTGTTAACTGAGTTAAGTGTCAAAATATTGTCAGATGTCATTTCTGACGAAGAGACCAACGAGTAACTTCATTTTATGTGTTCTGCTTGCATAGCTGTATATACTGTGTGGTTATATTTCTTTTCTTTCTGATTGTTTCTGTGTGTTTAAAATCCAAAAACCAAAAAGATTTTAGATTTTTAGTATTTTACGGGGAGTAATGAATGCAACATCAGATATTCAGAAAATAAAAAAAAAAAAAAACGAGTTTGATCTATATAAAAATGGGATACGGACTTAATCATAGAATGAGATGATCATAATCACAATCATGTAAATATCTTGATAAGGAACTCATGGAAAGGTTTACAGCGGTTGAGGGTAGTCACTTAATTACCACAGGTGCATACTTTAAAGAAAATTGTTGAGGAAATCAACAAAAGGTGAGGGTATCCCCTATCATGACGTATAATCTAGAAACACATGATGTAGAATATCCCCAAGCAAATTCCAAATTGCTGCACCATTGAGTCTCACGACTAATTGGGATATTCAAGCGATCAATAAGCGTTGAAAATGTTCTATTTGACTATGCATACCGACTTCTATCAAACTTTAATTCTTGAATCGTAACTAAACTCCAAAATAGTAAGTTTATCTCAATAAGAGTGTCTTTCCTGTGAACGGGTTGAAAAGTGTGGTTCTATATTACAGACAGTCCATGAATGAATGATTTAAGTTAATAGATACCATGAAGAAAAGAGATCTTCATCGCAAGGAAGTCAATTCGAGAACTAAATCAAAGTCAAGACTGCAATGTGTTGTTTAAAAAAAAAAAAAATGGCACATTGCATATCAAGTTATTATATCATGAAAACAGAAGTGAAATCATGGAAGACGAAAATATCAAGGTCAAGATAATGATGAAATCGAGAAGAGAAGTCTTTGCAAGAATACAAATGAGTGTGAAGATTACCAAGAAGAACTTAAATCATTCATACTTCAACAAAACCATTCTATTGGACTTATTATCATTGTCTGTGATATGGGACTGTACCCATTAAGGCCTAGACAGCGAAAGATGTCTTCAGAGAGATATTCTGAATACTCACTTATTAAGAAAGATACGTCTTTCATTCCGTTTCCTCCAATAACTTTAATAATAAAGAAGGAATGAGATTGATAGCAGTTGGTTGATTGCACGATTGATAGAATATTGAATATACTATGAGATCCATCAGAATCATATGAATTGAAAAGTATACGTTACGATAGAAGCTAATGGCTGACAGGGATATTCCAAAATTACTATGAGAATCTTCCTGTTCAATTAGACCTATCGTATGTGCTTGTGGTAACGGAAAGCGTCAATAGACTTGTGCTCAATTGACTACCTAATAAATCGTGCGATCTCAAATGATGTCTAAGTCAATGATTGAATCTAACATAGCAATATGTTAATGTAATTAATTAACTTGATCATCAAAATGTCTAAGAGGAAAGTCTGTAAAAGGTTAATGAAGATAGATACCATGTTAAGATCAATTTCTCTGGTTTTATTTGCTTTTACTTGTGAGATTCATGTATACTTTTTGATAATTTAGCTTCCTTAGGTTTATGACTTACAGAAACTGCTTCCTGTAAATAACATGTTTTATGCCATACAATCTTGGATCTTTCTTAACCTTGATCATTGACTTTCTTACATGAATTGTACTTCATTTGCATTGTTATTGTGAAATGTTTTAAAATCCTAAAAACTACAAAAAGATTTTTCAGTGTGTTGATATTTATTTTGAAAAATACAAAAACATTTTATTTGTTTGCTTATGTGAATATGTATATATTTCCTTGAAGTTACAAATAGTGTCTCGACGTCAAAAAGAAACGAACTACACATCTCAAATCATAAACTTGTTAAAGTCTTCAAAACGAAAATATTTTGCGTGTAAAATCAGCCAGTGGATGTGAATAGAGGGAATTATCGGGGGTTATGTATCGAAAAATAATTTTTTTAATTAGGAGGAGACAGTCGACCGATTTGTACTATAAGTCGGTCGACATTGAACAAAAATCGACCGACTTACTTGCTTGTTACATATGTCGGACGTTTGTTACATATGTCGATCGTTGATCACGTGTATCGACCGATTGTCACATATGTCGGTCGACATAACACCAAAGTCGACCGATTGTCGAGCTGAGTATAAAAAGGCCTCAGACGGCTGATTTTCTTTATCTCGTGCGATTGTGTTGATTTACCAAAAATTCGAATTTTACGACAAAGAGTTTTTGATCGTGTTTTTCGTATACATCTTTGAATTGTGATTCCAGCGCCGTTAACCAATCAAGGTAATTCTTTTTCAATCGAAAGTTATTGAAGTTTTCTTATTTATTTTTCATTTTCGATTAAATTGGTACGAATTAGGATCTGTTAGAGTTAGTTGAATACTAGATCATGTATATCGGCTTTCTCTGGATCTTTATTAGTCTTTGATTGAAACAAAACACCATAAAATCGGTGGATTTGAGTTTGGATCTGCGTTTTTGCTTCGTTAGATAAATCGACCGATTGACTTCCTAAATCGACCGATTGACTTCCTAAGTCGACCGATTTACCCTATGTCGGGCGACTTTATAAGTCGATCGATTTGTACGAAATGTCGGTCGACTGTCCTTGAAAATCGACCGAATTACATAGTATGTCGACCGACTGTTGTTTCCTGTTTTTTTAAATTTTTCGATTTAACGCTTTTCGATTATTGTATATATGTTTGTATAGCAGAATAAATGGCTCAACTAGGTAGTCCAGTGAAAGAAGATGTACATGAGGAAGAGGTGATTCTGTCCAAGAATCTTCCAGGCCTGACGGCAAGCGAAAATGCCAATCTAGAGGCATGTCTAAACGAGGAAGGACCTGAAGCAAAGGAAGGCTTCGTTGATATTGTCAAATTCTTGAAAAGGTCCAGGATTCATACTGCAATAACTCTAGAATGCAAAGCATACTACTCACACCAACGAGAATTCTGGAACAATGCTTCTATCGTCACTGAACAAGGAAGAAAGGTAATACGAAGCAGCGTTGGTGGTACAATTGTAAAGATCTCGGCACAGACAGTTCGTGAAGACTTAGGTTTTCCAGATAATGATTCTATGCCAGTCACACTGAATAGAACTAAGGTCCGAAGGTGTCTAGTAAGATGTGGATACTCTGGTGATCCAATGAAAGGAGCTGTTAAGAGAACTCGATTCTGTCATCAATACAAATACCTAACTTTGGTGTTGTTGAGATGCATGAGTCCAATGGTAGGCGGTTTTGATGAGCTGAATGAGACTTATAGCTCAATGTTTGCAGCACTAGTTCTTCATGCGGACTTCAACTTCTCCGAAGTAATTTTCAGAAGCATGTTGGTGAACGTGAAAAAGAAGAGCCACTTAATGTTTCCTAGGTTCTTGCAGGTGATGATTGAAAAGCAAGTGCAAGGTTTGAATAAGGTTTGGGAGGATGAGATTAAGCTGAATCATCTGAACGATTTGACTTTCAATCGAGTCAAGCAAAAGAGAGGTCCGGATGAACCATTCAAGAGATTGGTTGGCCACCTCGCAAATGAAAACTATGTATGTCCACCAGGTGCTGCCTGTCGTCATGAGAACAGTACGTCTGGTAATGAAGATGATATCGTCGCAGTTGGTGAAGACGATCAAGAGGTTAATCAGCCACCGCCAGTTGTTCCAATTGAACAGATACTGGTTGATGAAGACGATGAAGGAGATGACCTTGACCCTGATCTGTGATGACCCGAAAAATTTCGACTAATTTAAACCAATTCTCTATACGATTTATTATTTTAACACGTTAAACAAAGTCTGTTAGATTGAGTCTCAAAATTTTAGAACTATTTCATATATACAATTACCTTTGACTACTCTCGACGATTCATGAACAATTATATGTATGTATATATATATGTACAAGTAAAAACGACTTTCCTACAGTAAAACCCTATTTGCTACAGTAAAAATTACTTTGCTACAGTAAAACACAATTTGCTACAGTAAAACACTATTTGCTACAGTGAAAACGAGTTTGCTACAGTGATTTGCTACAGTAAAACACTATTTGCTGCAGTAACACTATTTGCTACAGTAAACACTATTTGATGTCGACGAACTAGCAAACAAAAACGGAAAAGGCGGCCATGCGATCGCATGGCAAAAACACTGAAAACTCATGCGATCGCATGAGCTACAGTAAATCGAAAAGTAATATAAATACGCAGTTTGTTCGACGATATTTTTTCACATTTATCTCTCAATATTTATATTTATATTAAAATTTTAATTTTAAATTTAAGTTTAATAATAATAAGGTATATACGAGGGTGTTTTTAATTCGGGTCTCAAACCGCTTTAAGCTAAGGAAATATTGGGTATTATTCGGGGTATTGTTCTTGAATCCAAGGCCAACCATACAGTCGTCTACCATCATTACGTCTACGCAATTTGCCTACAATATTGAATCGCAATATTGAACTGTGAGTTATAGATCCCTTTTTAAATACTTTAAATATTTTTGGGCTGAGAATACATGCAATTTATTTTAAACGCGATAAGACACAAGTACATACTAAATTCTACACTGAGTTAAACCGGAAATCCCTTAGCTTTGGTAACTAGTAGCTGCCAGTACATAGGATATGGACTGGTGGGCGCGAATAATTGTATATGGATCCATAGGGCTTGACATCCCCGTCCGAGCTAGAGCGCTAGCCTTTTAACGGACGTATGTTATTTGAGTTTAAGACACGTTGGTTTGCGTGTATTAAAACGAATGGGGTAATTATCACTATAGCGTTAAGTTTAGTTACCAGGGTGCTCTGTTACGTAGAATCTATTGATAAACTTTTGATGAAATCTTGTGGTCTATCTTTATATATGTTTATGACTCGAGCAATTAAACCTATAACTCACCAACATTCGTGTTGACTTTTTAGCATGTTTTAATCTCAGGTCCTTAGAATGCTTCCGCTGTGATGTGCTTGTTGCCTGCATGGAGTCTCTCATGCTTTGTACAAAGTTTATTGCATTCAAAATAAAACTGCGTTGTGTAATAAATAATTGGACTGTGATGTCAACCTGTAAATTAAAGACTTATGTATTTCGGGGTTTTGCTTATACCTAAGCATTTGCCCACATGTTTATAACTTTCTATGTTTAGAAAGTCACTTATTTTAATGAATGCAATATTTTATCAAAACGTATCATATAGAGGTCAAAACCTTACTGTGGAATCAATGATTAACGTGCCGCGTCAATAGCGATTTTGACGGGTCGTTACAGTTGGTATCCGAGCTTGAGGTCATAGGGAACCAGAAGTTACATTAGTGTGTTTAACTGGTAATTGTTAGGATGCATTAGTGAGTCTGGACTATGACCATATCTGTTTTTACTGATTTTTGCTTATTATTTGGTCAAAAACATTATATGTGATATATTTATATGCTAACGTAATTGTTGTTTCAATTATGTGATAGATGACTTCTTCTAATCCTATCATTTTGTACGACTCGGAATCGGACACTGAATCTATTCTATCCACAACTGAAAAGGGCGTTCCAATACCTATTAAAGAAGAAATTGTGTTAGCCGGGGAATCTCAACTCCCGGTAAACCCAGAGGAGGTTCCAGCTCCACCCAGCTTTAGTTTTCCGGAGCCACAGTATCGTTGGCATGGACCCATGATCCCTGGAGTAAACGAGGATCGTCCATTTCTAAACAAATATGGACATTGGTCCAGATATACCGCCGACGGGCGGGTTGTGCCGATTACGCCTGGCAGATTTCGGTTCATGACCACCGGTACATATTCTTGCAGTTCGTCATCATATTCTCCTACACATGACTCAGACAGTTCGTCATCAGACGAGATCAGTAAGGAGGAGGATTTCGCTAATGAAATAAAAGAGATCACTAAGGAGAAATTCCAACTTGCTATAGATAATAAAAACAACCACAATAATAAAATGTCCTTAATTATTAAAAAAGAACAGGACCATTCGATCCGTAACCACCCTTATTGTATTAAACCCACTGAGGCAACGGGTACCTCAAAACCCCAACTAAAAATAAAATACACTGCTAGAATGTCTGTCGGACCATGTGCACACAAACAATTGGCAGAGAGAACCAAATGGGAAGAAGTTTCTGATAGTTCTGAATGAACGACCTCGCAACCATAAATCTTCCATGAACTATTTTATTGCTTATGTGTGCTACTCTATCTTGTTATGTAAAATAAGCATATGTAAAATATCAGTATTGTATGGTATTGTATTATTTTAGTTTATTAATAATAAATGCATGGAATGATTATTTGTATTATTACTACTTCTTATTATTATTATTACATAATAATGTAGTAACTCGCTATAATTTTCATAGTGGAATATTATTAGGATTTTAGTAGTTAATTCCTTGTACTAGCTATTATGTATGAACTTAACGGGTAGGTAATACCCTAGAAATAATTATAAAATGCTAATAAGAAGAAAAGGCTTTTATAATAATCGGTTCATATTATTAATATGCTACGATTAACTATTGACAACTCATTTTACCTATAATATTCTATATGATTAAATTATATCTGTTGTGTTTATTGAAGAAACATGTCTCAAATGTCGGATGCTGAGTTTGAGCAACTAGTCGAGAAACGTGTGAATGAAAGAATTGCTGCAACCGAAGCAGCAAAAGCAGCAGCCGAAGCAGCAGCTAAAGCAGCAGCCGTAAACACAAATTCACGAAACGGATGCTCATACAAAACTTTTCAAGGATGCAAACCACAGATGTTTAGTGGAACCGAGGGACCAGTCGGTCTAACCCGATGGTTTGAAAAGATGGAGTCCGTTTTCAAAATCAGTAATTGTGCGAACGGAGACAAGTCAAAGTATGCTTCGTGTACGTTGCAAGACGGTGCACTTACTTGGTGGAACAATTATGCTAAAGCAGAAGGAATAGATACGGCATATGATATCTCTTGGGAAGAACTGAAAAAGATGCTAATCGAGGAGTACTGTCCTCGAAACGAGATCAGAAAAATGGAATCTGAGTTACGTAATCTGAAGGTTATCGGCGCGAATCTCAATAACTATGAAAAGCGTTTCATGGAACTAGCCTTGTTGTGTCCCGAATTGGTGCCAAACGAGAAACGAAAGATAGAAATGTATATTGACGGTTTATCGATCAATATCAAAGGAAATGTTACATCGTCCAAACCGAATACGATGCAGGAAGCCATGACAATGGCACACCAACTCATGGACCAGATCACAGAGAGTTCGATTAAGGCACCAATTACCGAAGTCAAGATAACTGAAGGAAAGAGGAAATGGGAAGACTATAAGGGCAAAAGTACTCACCTCAAGAAACAAGAAACTTTTAAAGGTAAACAAGATGGGGCAACTGCAAGTCCTAACTATAAGGGACCTCATCCGTTCTGCAAAAGGTGTTACACACATCATGCAGGCTATTGCCAAGTGGTCTGTGATAAGTGCAACAAGAAAGGACACGTGGCGAAAGATTGTTATGCCACCGTTTCTGAAGTAAAGACAAAATTGACCGATGTCAAGAAATGTTATGGATGCGGGAAGTCTGGTCACTTTATAAATCAATGCCCTGATAAGGAGAAGAACAAAGAACCCGCACGAGGGAGGGCATTTAATGTTAGTGCCAGTAAAGCACGTGAGGATCCTAATCTTGTCACGGGTACGTTTACCGTTAATAATCAACTAGCTTCTATTATGTTTGATACGGGTGCTGATAGAAGTTATATGTGTAAAGACTTTAGTTTTAAACTAAAATGTGCATCATTACCTCTAGACGATAAATATACTATTGAATTAGCTAATGGTAAACTGATAAAAGCCGATAAAATTTGCCATGGTTGCGAAATGAATCTCGCTGGTGAAACCTTCAAAATCGATTTGATACCCGTAGAATTAGGAAGTTTTGACGTAATCGTTGGCATGGACTGGATGTCCAAAACAAGAGCGGAAGTTGTTTGCGCTGAGAAAGCAATCCGCATCCCTCGTAAGAATGAAACGTCATTAATGATTTATGGGGAGAAGAGCAACTCAAAGCTGAACTTTATCAGCTGTATGAGGGCCCAGAAACTTATAAGAAAAGGTTGTTATGCTATTCTGGCACACATAAAGAAGATCGATACTGAAGAAAGAAGCATTAATGACATGCCGGTTGTAAGAGAATATC
Organism: Rutidosis leptorrhynchoides; assembly: GCF_046630445.1. NCBI lineage: Eukaryota > Viridiplantae > Streptophyta > Magnoliopsida > Asterales > Asteraceae > Rutidosis > Rutidosis leptorrhynchoides. The sequence goes on along the minus strand of NC_092337.1, from coordinate 439,756,930 downwards.
CCGGAGTATTTCCAGAAGAATTACCGGGGCTACCTCCACATAGATGTGTAGAATTCCAAATTGATCTCATACCAGGAGCTGCACCTGTAGCCCGATCTCCATATAGACTTGCACCTTCAGAAATGCAAGAATTACAAGACCAGTTGCAAGAATTATCGGACCGTGGATTTATTCGTCCTAGTTTTTCACCTTGGGGTGCTCCTATTCTGTTCGTCAAGAAGAAGGATGGATCTATGAGAATGTGCATAGATTACAGAGAATTAAACAAATTAACGATCAAGAATCGGTACCCATTACCGAGGATTGATGATTTGTTTGATCAATTGCAAGGATCAAGTGTTTATTCTAAGATTGATCTACGCTCCGGATATCATCAACTGAGAGTGAAGGAAGAAGATGTTCCTAAAACCGCGTTCAGAACCCGTTACGGTCACTATGAGTTTCTAGTCATGCCTTTTGGATTAACTAATGCTCCAGCAGTATTCATGGATCTAATGAATCGCATCTGTAGACCGTATTTAGACAAATTTGTCATTGTTTTTATCGACGACATATTGATTTACTCGAAGAACAAGGAAGAACATGAGCAACACTTAAGACTGGTACTGGAGATACTCAAGAAAGAAGAATTGTACGCAAAATTTTCGAAGTGTGATTTCTGGTTACAAGAAGTACAATTTTTGGGCCATGTTGTCAGTAAACATGGAATTAAAGTTGACCCCGCCAAGATCGAAGCCATTAGTAAATGGGAAACCCCGAAGACTCCAACACAAATTCGCCAATTCTTAGGTCTTGCTGGTTACTACCGAAGATTCATTCAAGATTTCTCTAGAATCGCCAAACCCTTAACTGCATTGACTCAAAAGGGAAAGAAGTATGATTGGTCCACAGAACAGGAATCCTCATTCCAGTTATTAAAGAAGAAGTTAACGTCTGCACCCATTTTGTCATTACCGGAAGGAAATGATGATTTCGTGATCTATTGTGATGCTTCACGCCAAGGTTTAGGATGTGTATTAATGCAACGCACAAAAGTCATCGCATATGCCTCACGACAACTAAAAATTCATGAAAAGAACTATACGACGCATGATTTAGAACTTGGAGCAGTAGTTTTTGCACTCAAAATATGGAGACACTATCTATATGGCACCAAGTGTACAGTGTACACTGACCATAAGAGTCTTCAGCATATTTTTGATCAAAAACAACTCAATATGAGGCAACGTCGCTGGGTAGAGTTGTTAAACGATTACGATTGTGAAATCCGTTACCACCCCGGAAAGGCTAATGTTGTAGCTGATGCCTTAAGTCGAAAAGAAAGAGTAAAACCTCTTAGGGTTCGAGCTTTGAATATTACAATTCGTACTGATCTCACAAAGCAAATTCAAGCAGCACAGTTAGAAGCTTTAAAAGAAGAAAACGAAAAAGGCGAAATGAGCAAAGGGTTAGAAAAACAACTTGAAGTAAAAGCCGATGGAACCCTGTATTTTGCTGGTAGGATATGGGTACCAAAACATGGTAACCTAAGACAACTAGTACTGGATGAAGCACACAAAACGAGGTACTCAATTCACCCAGGAAACGGGAAAATGTACCACGATCTTAAGAAGTTTTATTGGTGGCCTAATATGAAGACAGAAATTGCTACTTATGTAAGCAAATGTTTGACGTGTGCAAAGGTCAAAGCTGAGCACCAAAAGCCGTCAGGATTACTGCAACAACCGGAAATTCCGCAGTGGAAATGGGAAAGAATAACCATGGATTTCATTACGAAATTGCCAAGGCTGCAAGTAGTCATGATACTATTTGGGTGATAGTTGATCGTCTAACTAAATCAGCTCACTTCCTACCAATAAAGGAGACAGACAATATGGAGAAATTAGCACGCCTATATTTGAAGGAAGTTGTAACATCCCGCATTTTTCCGATAAATTATTTTAACGCCCGTCTTTTTCTTTTTAAATAATACCCTTCGTATCTAGATTCGTATCCTTTGTTAAGTAACATTTTAAATATTCTCGTTATCGGATTTTAATATCTCCCGTACTCCCATGAAATTTAAAATAATTCGTTCGGTTAATTCCCGCACCCGATTCATAGTTGAGGGACCAAACTTGCCAAGGGTTCAAACCTTTGACTAGGTCAAAGGGTCAAACCCTTTCCACCCTTTCATTATCACCTCCTCCATTTTATTACTTCCTCCATTTTCTCTCTAACTCCAAACACAAAGATTCATCATCCATTTATGATCTAGCGGGTATTTTGCAAAACAAATTACATATTTGAGCTCCTTGCAACTTCCTCTTCGTTTTGGTACCAACTTCATCTCATTTGGGTAACATTTCTAAAACACTAGATTTCTTTAAATTCGTGTTCTTGACTTATAAAGTTGTTAATTAGCGTCTATGGCTCATTGTGATGTCGTGTATATAATTTGTATGCTCGATTCGTTGTTTTTGGTGTAACTAGTTCAATATGAAAATTTCTTGCTAAATCCTTGATTTTGGATGGTCAAATGTTGTTAGATTGTTAAAGTGCATGTTTTAAAAGTGTTACTAGTATCATTAGCTTCGTTTTGATGTATATGTTGATTTAGGAAACTCCAAGAACATGATTAGTGATTTTGTGAACTTGGATTAGGGTTTGATAAGCTTTACATGAACTTTTGATGCGTCAAATGCTATGAGATATTGTTGTTAAGTGTTTTGTTGCAATGTGTGTTTGATTACCTTCGAAACGGCATAACATACATGTAAATTGGTTGCCCGAATCATAAAATGCGTTTTTGGAACTTGAACTTTGATTATGAATGTTTAATTGTGGTTTTTGGTTGTTTTAAGTGCAAGTTTGATTGATGATATGTTTTTAGTTGCATTCCTCGTCAAAATACCTTTCCAACGATGTATGATAGGCGTTATAAGTGTTTGCGGGTCAAGTTTTGTGTTAAAATTGATTTTGGCTCGTGCATAGTTTTGCAAAACAGAAAAATAGCTGAACTACAGGTCGCGCGGCGCGCACCCTACCCCGCGCGGCGCGCCAAATGGCCTGGACAGATTCTGACCTCCATGTCCCTTTTAACGTGAAATGTTTGACTAGCTACCGACCTCCGATTCACATGAAACTTGTTTTAATATACTTGTATATGAATAATTAGCATGGAAAATTTGTCCGGGACCCGACCCGAACATGTTGACTTTTTCGTTGACTTTGACCCGACCAAGTTTGACTTTTTGTCAAACTTAACCAATTAATTATGCAATCTTCCTAACATGCTTTTATACTTGTATCTTGCATGAAACTTGACAATTTGCTTCACATGCTATATTAATCGAGTCGTATTGAGCCATAGGACTAATTGAACATCTTTGACCCTTCGTGACTATCGTTATTGATACAACCTAATTGTTTAGGTCGAGACTAGCATTGTTCTTTGCACGTTTACTTGTTGAAGTACTATTTCACTCTTGCAATCAAAGGTGAGATCATAGTCCCACTTTTACTCTTTTTGAACTTATATTTGGGATGAGAAAACATAAACGATTCTTTTGAACTAAGTGAACACAAGAACGGGAAAACAAACATTCTACATACGAGTTTAGAACAAAAATCCTCAATTCGATTATCATTAGTTACACTTGCCGGGTGTAAGCGAGAACTTATGTTATATGGCCATATGGGTTGACAACCCTCATCTTTGACGGTTCGCTACCGTCTACGGATGAAATATATTTTCGAGAATCAGTGTTTGTTCTAGCACTAAGTGATGGGGTATACAATGGAAGGAATGTTAAGCTTTGATAATTGGGTGCTCGTGAAACAAACTTTTGGAATGTATTACTATTATTTCATTGATGCAAATCTTGTGGTTCACTTGTACTTACTTACTTAAACCTATGATTTCACCAACGTTTTCGTTGACAGATTTCTATGTTTTTCTCAGGTCTTGCACGATATGTGAAACATGCTTCCGCTTACTATTTGATACTTGCATCCGATGTCGAGTATACATGCATTTCATGGAGCGTCTTTTGACTTTACTTTAAACCGTGTCGCCTAGATTTCAATCGTACTTATAACGTTGTGACTTAACTTTTGGTTGAACAATTCTTGTAAACTTTGAAACAATCTTTATTTTGAAATGAAGGCGACATATTTTGGTCAAACGTTATCTTAAAGACTTATAATCAGGTAATGGGACCCACGTAGCCGACGCCGTCACTTGACGATTTGTCGGGGTCGCTACAAGTGGTATCAGAGCCTTGGTTGTAGGGATTTAGAGTTCATTTGTGTCCACCCCGATTCATAGGGTACATAGGTGAATCTAGACTACAACCGGCATATAGACTGAAGTAGGAATTACTTGACTATTTGTGCATTTATACTCGAACTCTTCTATCATATCTAACTCGTATTCGATCTTGATCTTACGTTGATAAATTTTGTTGATGCGCCACCTTGACTTTATGAAGTAATGTTAAATGCACATGAGAATCAGGGTAATATAAATTCCGGGATTATATTACGGTGATTCACATGGACGTTCCGACATTATGACATAAAGAATTTAAGGCGAGTCAAGGAAAATTTTCTCTCTATCCTTATTCCATGCCACGGTTAGTATTGTTGAAAATACTAACCAACGATATTCCTGTCTCATGAAGGAACAATGGCTCACCAAGGTCAACACAACACTCCTCTCGAAACTCTAGAACAAGCTCTTCAACGAATGATAACCACCGCCGTGGGTACGGCCGTGGCCAATCACTTTTCTAACAACAACAATCATGTAGCCGGTAATTCAATCGAAGGTTGCTCCTACAAGAACTTCATGAAGTACAATCCTCCCACTTTCGATGGAACCGGAGGACCGGTTACTCTCACCCGATGGTTTGAACAAATGGAGACCGTTTTTAACACAAGCGGTTATCGAGACCAAGATAAGGTCAAGTTTTCCACCCTCACCTTCACCGGCATTGCTCTCTCGTGGTGGAACACGTATGTACAATTGGTGGGAAGCGATGAAGCCCTTACACTCTCTTGGACCGAATTAAGAGAAAGAATGATCACCGAATACTTCCCGCGCGACGAAACTCGAAGGCTCGAGCAGGGTCTAAGGAATTTAAAAACGGTCGGGAATGACCTCGAGGCTTATAATCAACGGTTTACCGAACTAGTCTCGATGTGTCCAAATCTCATGACTCCCGAATCCCTAAGAGTCGAACTTTACATGGATGGCCTCCCTAAGAACATTCAACACAAGGTAATGACATCTCAACCCACTAACCTACAAGAGGCTTTAACAATGGCCCGCCAAGCCTTAGAAACGGTGAATGAAATGGAAGCACCGGCACCAATGGTCGAGAACCACCCGAGTAACAACAAAAGAACATGGGAAGCCTCTCAATCAAGCAACCACAACAATAACAACAACCCCGCCAAGAAGCCTTTTACCTCCAATGACAAGAAAGGCTATACCGGAAAACTACCTTTTTGTAACGAATGCCACAAGCATCACTTTGAAGGATGCGGCAGGTTTCGCCACCGGCGCCAAGGACCCGTCGCTCGAAAGATGCCCAACGCACACAGAACGGGTGCTTGCTTCGAATGTGGCCAACTGGGTCATTTTAGAAATGTGCGCCCAAATAAGAAAATCAACCCCAACGCACGCCGTTGAACCTTCAACATCGACACCTAGGATGCCCGGAACGACGATGGACTAGTAACGGGTACGTTTCTTCACAACAAACCGTATACTTCATACTTATTCGATTTCATTACCGTTAGACGTTTTATAACCAAGTCTTTGACTCGTGCTCTTTGCACTCCACTTTTTTCCCTAGATACTACTTAGGCAATTTAAGCGACCAACGGAAAGATATTGTGTGTCTATAAATTCTATCGGAGGATATACGTTAAGAATATTGACTTGACACCTATAGAACTAGGGAGCTCAGAACCTATTCGTTAAGGAGAAATTGTGTCCCTACAACTAGGTATAGATTATTGTGAACTAAATAATTTTCGGTTGAAAACCGATACCCTCTTCTTCGTATCCATGACCACCTGATTACTTGCATGAATCCCGTGTGCATTCCAAAACGACCTCCGTTCCGGTTATCACCAATTGAGGGTTAAGGGAGACGATGTCTCCTAAGCCATTTCCGAACTCGCAACGTTAGTTGTAAATCTCTCTTAGTACCGTTTGATTTATTT